>NC_077232.1:286205615-286495615 GCF_027887165.1 Monodelphis domestica | reverse complement strand
TCAGTAAAGTCTTTCCAATTAAGTCAATATATACTTTAATGCTCAATTACTTTAGTTCAAAGCTAAGCAGAGGGCAAGAGGGTGAAAAATATGCCGTAAAATATGACTCAAGAGTAATGAATGATAGAGATCTGAGGCTAGCAGTCTATCAAGAAGCTTCATTCCTATTTTCTATAAAGATTTTCTCCATAAGAGACTCAGGAGGTGTTAAGTCCAATAGCATGTCCAATAGTTAAGTCCTATAATCTCTCTCTCTCTGTCTCTCTCTCTGTCTCTCTCTCTCTCTCTCTCTCACACACACACACACACACACACACACACACAGTTATTGCATTAGTTTTTTTTTTCCTTAACAAATTCTCCCCTCATGAGCTTTCCACATACAAAATTGAACAGAAAAAGAATATTGTATTAAAACTGCATCTCTATCATGTATGCAAAAAAGAATAATCATTTCAGCCTGATATTTTTCAAAGCTGTATACCTTACTTGACCTTTCTGTGCATTTTCTATTAAATGTTTTAATGACCTTTTCTTTTTGTTTCCTTTTGAGGGAATTAATACTATCCTTCCCTCCATTTTTCTTACCCATTCCCCATTGGAAAAAAAGGAAAACAAAAACAAAACTTTGGCAGTGCATATGCAGAAGTAGGCAGAACAAACTGACACATTAGTCTGAAAATAAATGTCTCTTTCCACTCATTGGGTCCATTACTTCTCTTTTAGGAAATGGCTAACTTAATTCATCATTAGTGTTCTCTGGAGTTCACTGGGCAGATGGAAAGAAGTTTGCTACAGAAAAGATGGTGCCAGAGAAGGTCACTGGAAGGTTGTGGGTAGCTGTAGAAAAAGACTGGGGAGGAGACAGGGACTGAAAGGATTAAAATTAGGAAAGAGAATGAGGTTCAGCCAGTGACAGCTAGGGATTGAGAATCAATGTAATAGGTAGGGTATGATGAGGTGAAAATTTACAGCTGAGGAATGAGTTCAAGTAGATTAGCAACCGTCCAAGGGGTTTAACCTCAGGTTGGAATTCTCTTGGGTTTCAGGCAAGGATGTGTACCTGGAAAGCAATGGAAGAAGGAAGCACTTGAATAGAGATAGGCTCAAGTGAGGCCATTGTTGGAAATGGAATGACCACAGGGAGCATGATGCAATGGTTAATCTAGGAGAGGCAAGGGTGCTAGGAAGCTCTTCTCCTACACTGGCAGATACTGGAGTCTCAATTGCTTTGAGGGTGTGTGATCTGAAGCTTTGTAGGGCTTATTCACATAGATGAGATCACAGATTCACCACCATTTCCAAGTTTTTAGGAACTGATGAAGAGCAAATGCTAAATAGCAAAATCCCAGGTATTTGAAAAGATTCCTTATTGATTTTATGAAAATAAAAGCATCTACAAAATATAAAAATATAATATCAGAGGGAATAGTGAAGTTCAGAAAGTCAGGTAAGTTAAGAATAAGAAAGAAATGAAGTAAGCCAAAAATGCCTTTGTGTTTGCATTTATTCTGTTTTAATCTATTAAAAGAAGAAAGACTGATAGTGGATCAATGGGCCCTCCTGGTGATCATGAATCGAAAGAGGTTCAAAGATATGAATAGTTAATGATAGATTTTCTTTTGAAAAAAAAAATAGACCATTTTTGACTCCTTTCATTTTTATTGCATCAAACTTTGCCACCACATCTCTTCCTTCTCCCCTTCCACAGAGTAATCTCTTATAAGAATTTTTTTTCCAAAGCAAAAGAGGAAGGAGAGAAAGAAATTTAGAAATACAAATTACATACTGTCAAACTCCTATCTCCTGATCAGTTGACACTTAAGCTCTGGGTCTTTTGCCAAGCTGGGACAGGCCTCTACCCTGCCATTTTGTAATTTGCAATGTTGTACAATATATTTCAACTTGACACATACTTCTATTCATATCTATTTTAAAATATATTGTCATTTCCAGGTTTTTACATAACATGCTAATTATTAGAAAAAGTAGCTTTGAATGTGTGGATTTATTTTCATAAAGTGTTTTACTTATCCCAAAAATAAGGCTGAGTGTTTTAGAAGATTTTGGGAAAAGTTATATCGGAAATACAATGAAACAAAGCCAAAATATTTACCTACCAGGCAGATTAATAAGTAATGGGATTTCTTTTATCTTCAAATAAAAGCAAGAAATTACTTGGAATTTATTTTCAAGAGTTAGAAAAATAAAGCCATAATATTCCTTAGTGGCACATACATGCACTTATTTTCCCATTGGGATGTGGAAGTATAATTTCTACTAATTTAATGAGCTATCTTCCATAATTCTTGAATAATACTACTATTTATTAAAAACAACCTACACTACTTTTATAACAAAAACAACATCAACAGCCCCATAACATGTTCAAACATTTGGGGTTATACTTAGAGAAGATGAGGCTGTATGGCTATGGACCCACAAAGATTTGGGTTCAAATCTCTCATTCCTTCCCGAAATGCACTCTGGACTTCCATTTTATGTTCCTGAAACCTCCATATTCTGAAGATTGCTCCAGTTTAATAATTTATGCATAGAACCGTCTTTGGCTACTCTTGGTGAATTAATGGCTGTCTCTAGAACTTCTATTTAGGGATGCCTCCAAACCAGTTATGTCTCCTGCCTCTCCAGCTTCTCTCCCAACCCCCAACAATAAGTACTTTCTTCTCACTACTCATTGAGTCTTCATATAGATACTCTTTTGCATTGTCTTCTGCTAATAGAATGTAAGATCCTTGAGGTCAGACACTGTCTATCTTTTGGTAGTTTCACTCCTAGTGCTTCAAATAGCAAGTGTTTAATAAATTGTCTTTTTGACTGTTTCTTACATATGCTGGCTACTTAATTCTGGGAAGACTATTTGAAAGCTCACTTGACTAGGCAAATCTCTAGGATTATTAAGTTTCAGAGAATTGCCCTACATTGATGGGAGAAGTTTCTTGATCTGGAAGTTCCTTATATCTGTGGGTTTTAAAATTAATAATCAATAACTAAGTATTATATTTATAAAGTTTTATTAATAATAACTAAAGCAAAAGAACTGCCTGACTTCAGCCTGGCGACTTCAGTCGCAGCTTCAAAATAAAGGGAACAAGGGAGGGGTTACAGCCACTTAAATACAATCATGCAAAACATAGGAATGCAGGAAAATGGAACCCTGGGAAAAACTAAGGGACTTCTGGGAGATGAAGTCCAAATATTCAAAATCTCCATTTATACATATCCCCCTGTGATCCTATTGGGGGAAACCAGTTTCCCCAAAAGGATCATGGAAACATAACTTAAAAATTGCAATAATTTGTGAATAAGAGGAAAATAGAACAAAACCAATGATTACTAGGTTGACAATAAGCCAGATTGGGGGCAGTCATCTTTGGCATGAGTATACATTCAAAACAAAGGCATTTCAATCCCCCACAGTTCAATTCACATCCCAAAGTTGATTCTGGATCTTCTAGTGCAGCATGTGGTCTCTGCAGGCATCTATTTTCATGGCGTATTCTGGATTCTGGGAAGTAGCAAATTTCTAATCCTAAAATTGCTCAAATTTAAATCAAAGTTCACAATGATAACTTGGCCCCCCTGAGGTGAATAATAGCAAACACAGGGATCACTAAGGGATGCATGGCTTAGTTATGAGGTATATGAGTCAATTGACAAAAGAAAATTAAAAGAAAAGAGAAAAATAACTTGGGGATATAATACAAAATATAAAAGTTTATGTCAAAAAAAATCTAAGTAAAGGAAAAACAAATCTATAACAGGTCCTTGAATCAAGGCCCAATTAAAATCATTTAAGCAATGATGCATTTTTCAAATCAGTAGCCAGGACTACAGAAAGTTTACCACACTATAAAAGACAGAAAAGGGACTAGATTATAGGAGCCAGGTAGGAGCCAAATTTGAGATACTTGGTAGAATGTGGGACAAGGAAGACCTGCCTTTAACACATGTTAAACAGTTGCAACCTCGGACCCCAAACATGAACAAGTCCTCTTGTCTTGGCTCAAAATGACATCAACCCCATCATGATTGGTTGGTCTCTTTGACCTTGTTCTCAATTGGCACTGTGCAATTTAGCTTTGTGCTTCTTTGGCATTGTGCAATGGCTCTTTTTGTATTCTCTTGTCCTGGAATCAGACAGAATCATTAAGCAAAGTCCCATAAATTTTTTTTAAACAATCAAGGGCAATATTTTTATAGTCTAAAGCTTTTTGGGTATGCATTAATATTATAACAAATGTATTTTAAACTTATATTACTACAAAATAAAAAAATTAATGAAAAATCTTCTCAATACTGATGACGTGCTTCAGATACAAAAAGGAGAGAAAAATAAAACTCGGACACTATATTGCACATGCAATAAAAAAATCAAAGATTTTTTTTAAAAGTTAAAAATCAAAAATATATAGCTTAAAATTGGTGATACACTGTGTCAGCCATGTGCGAGTACAAAATGATTTTCAGAATAAAACAATAGCACAGTAAATAATGCACATTCAAAGAAGTACCAAAGTCCCCCAAATTCACAATAGCCCAGTTAATTACAATAGCAAACAAACCCACTATCATATTTCACATAAGTTGCTGTATGACATAAAAAATCACAATTTTTACATATGTAGCAAATCTTTCAACCTTGGCAAACATATTTTTAAGCAAAGTAAAGTGTATTTGGGTCTAGAACATCATCAAGAAATCTAGATTGTTCTGTTGGGAGTAAATTAAAATAATTTTGCAGGAGCTCTTTTTTTGGCTTCCTAATTACATATAAACACCTTGGTAGGAATATTTCTTTGTTTCTCTACCTTTAATACAACATTCTTTATAATATATATGTATGCATAAATATTCAAAAATCATCCATCCAGAAACTACTAGTTACTAAAATTATTTCTGAAGACCCCTTAAAATTACAATTAAATTCTTAGCTTATTAAATTCTCTAAAGGTTGTATATAACTTTTAACCAATTTTGTTGAAATCCATCCATCATCATCTATGTGAAAATTAACAAAGGCAACATGTGATCTGTAATAGATAATAATAAGGGGGTATATTTGATTGTTACTTGATGACTAACAGATCAGGCAGTTATCTACTTTTGCCTACCCTCCTTTCCTCCCATTTCCTCCATCTCTCCCAGCCTCCCTCTTCAGCTTCTCTCCCCCTTTTCTTCTTCTTCCTACTAAATCACTCAGGGTGAGTCTGTGGTGTCTCAAATGAAAATACTTTTTCTCTTCTTTATCTTAAGTAAGGGTTTATTTGGGGGAGACAGGAAAAGATAGAGAATGGGGGTAAGAGGGATGAGGATTTCCATATCCTACAGGTTGGCCTCAAGTTGGAGGATATTGAGATAGAGTCAAATTGAGAGGAATGATTGATAAATCTGGCAGTTCAGTCATGATCAGAGCAAGCCAAAGGGATTATCCCAGTCCAAGAGATAAATCAGCTCCACCTTCCCTGGTATATGACAACCAGCAGAGGACAGGTTCAGAGTTCAGCCAGCAGTTGGTTTGGCTCCAAACTGCCTTTCCCAGTAATATTCCAAATGGAACCTTGGTTTGATTGACAAATCACCACTCAGCCACTGCTTCTTCCTTTTGCATGTTTTCCCAATTCTCTTTCATAGATCTTCAATGAATCCAGTGACAAGGATTTGAGCAAGATGTTCATACTTCAGCAGAGGTAAAGGTACAAATTAAAGATCAATATAGGCAAAACATAGTAGCTTAAAATGATTCAGTATTACAGAAAGATATTGATTAAATTAAAACAGATAAACTTAAAAAAAATTAAACCTTAAAGCAATCAGTAAACACAAGAATATAAGCCAATGAGGAGGTGCAGGCAGACCGTGCAGTCAAAATCCTTTTCACCAATCCCAATAGACTTATTTGCTATTATAGGAGAATAAACTCAAAATAGTTAGCAATAAGCTTCCAGATCTTTTTTAAAGTTTCCTCCCCCCCCCATATTTATTATCCATTTAGATTTCATTTGTCAGAGGTCTGAATTTCCTCATAGAAGCACAGGGCAGAATCTCCACTCTGCATGTTGAGAGCAGTTGGGACTTTGAGAACTTTGTCAAAGTATTTCAGGTTGGTTTGTAGTATAATCAGCCTGGCGTGTGGCATATTCTTGAGGAGAAGAAAATAAAATGGGAAATCTCCAATGAAAATGACACAGCCCCAGGATGAGAATCAAGCACATCCAAACTGCACTTTTTAGCTCTATCAACACAAACTGTTGTTTCAGAGTTTCAAGCATGCTTTGCAATAGCATTTTTTTCCTGAAAGACGCTGAATGGAAAACCTGCTAGCACAGGCTCCCATGTGGGCAGGAGGAGGAATCAAAGGATTTCGAGGTCTTACAGAATGACTGGCGGGTCTGGTCGGCAAGAGGAGGCTCCAAGCTAGGTGGAGAGTGGTGAGGAATGCTGGCCAAGCAGATGGTCAGGAGAAACAGCAGGCAGGAGGCAGGGCAGGGCTGGAGCACTGACACACTCTGGACACTCGTGGTGGGCAGGGACCTGGCAAACTTACCATCTTTACTGTAAGGCTATCTGCTCAAAAATGTTTGAGAATTCGTAAATGCTTTGTGGTAAGCCAAACTGTGAATTTGGAAATTAATAATCAATAACTAAGTATTACATTTTATAAAGTTTTATTAATAATAACTAAAGCAAAAGAGCTGCCTAACTTCAGCCCTTTCACAGGTTCAAAAAAAGAGAACAAGGGAGGGATTACAGCCACTCAAATACAATCACAAAAAAAATGTGGGGACACAGGAAAATGGAACACTGGGAAAAAACCAAGGGACTTCTGGGAGATGAAGTCCAAAGGCTCAAAATCTCCATTTATACATATCAATCAATCATTCATAAAATTCTGGTGTACTCACTGTCCAGTCACTCTCCCTAAGTTGAGAGAATAAGTAGCATGTTTTAACTTTAAAGCATATCTTAAATATATTCTGTGATCTGCACAAATATCATGAATTTTGCAAAATTAACATAAAATGTGACAATTTTTATAAATATGAGAAATCAAAATTATCCAGTTTAATACTTTAATTACATCACTGATGTGGATACTCCCCTGAAAAATACCAATCTCGAATCATATGTGCCTTCTTTTCCTGTGATTCTTTCCAAGGTCTTTTAATACATCTTCTATAAAGTATTCTCTCAACATTATGGAGGTCTTTTATCAGGACCTTTACTATCGTACATATTTCAGTACAGTACTTCATCTTTCTCTTGTTTTCAACATATCCTAACAAGATACTTTTTTCTAATACATTTCCTGAGTATTTATATGTCATTTTGTGCATGTGTGTCATCAGTAATGATATGCTGCAACCAACCTAATTACATCCACTACATGTCTTTCTGTTGCCTTCTGGTTAACCTTGAACGACAGCTTTGCCTCTTTGCAATTGAATCACTTTTGCAAGCTTGCTGACCCACAATCCTTTATAAAACTGTAATAAATGTAAGGAAGTTCTAAAATAATGTTATTGTTAAACAATTAAAAGGGCTGTTAGGAAAATTTCAGGATGCTTCTTTTTGGAAATCCTTAAAAATAAGACCTATTCTATTTTTTCTGGGCTGATTTTAATATGACTCTACCTGAAAATGAAAAGATGGTCTAAATAGCTGTTCAAGGTGCCTTCTGGCCTCAAGCTTTCATGATTTAGTTATACTCATTAATACCTTACTTTTCTTTTCCATTTATGTGTTTCCTCTCTTCCTTTCAAATAGTCCCCAAGGAAATTAAACAAAAAGCTATGTTAATGAAACATTGTGGTTGGGATGTTATGTTTGTTAATTTATGGAACTTTAAAAACTCACAGTAGTTTATTTTGCTGCATTCAGTATGTGCTGAGTGCATTATATTAAAGCAATAAAGTGATATCAGTAGAAGAAATGCTAAATACTGCAATTATGCTATGAGATGAATTATAGTTGTGGTAGAAAGCATTCATTTGATATTCCTGAATTTGGTATGTGTAAAATAACAACCATAATGATTACTAATAGTGTTTTTCTATTTGTGAATATGACTTTATATGCTGTCCTTTGTGTATGAAGAAGGTACAGCCAACTCATTTTCATTAAGAAATATGCTTTATGTTGTTTCTTGAATACTGAAGGTCTTGTACCAAAAATCTTAGAGCTAGTAAAGACTTTGGAGATTCATTGTTCTTAAGTTTTTAGTTATTCTCCATTGTGATCACCAATATGAATTTAAAAGGTAGAGTCAGGCTGGCATTAAGGATTCCATGTTGTTCGGTTCATGAGTTCTAAGCAACTGAAATACAACAGCTAAACATTTCAAATAACTAAACCTTTTCCCCATGGAATAGATATTCAGGAGGGGGGATAGAGTGCTTCTTGGAGAATGAGTCTAGTCTGTTTTTTACTTTATCCTCCTTTTCTATGACAGGAAAGGAAGGAGAAACTCTGGGCAAAGAGAGGGGATGAGGAAAATATGTGGGGGCCAAGTGTTTGAGGAGGGATGATAGGACAAGGCACGAGAAGCATAATTGAGGAAAAATGAAATTTCTCAGGGACCTGTAGTTGGCAAAAGTGCCAAGTTGCTCTTCTTCCTGTTGCCTCTAAGGGAGGAGAAAGGAAAGGCCAATAGGTATCAGAGAAAGGAAAATGCAAAACTAGGAAGAGCTTCTAATTGTGGCATCTGGACTTTTATGGATCTTCCATGCTAAGCTATAAAGTAATAATAGTTCTTTGATCTTTAGGAATAGGGAAAATTACAGGAGCTGCAGTCAGTGGAACAGGAAAGATATGATTATCTGCTATTTTGATGCTTTTTTCATGGAATTTGCATTGTGGAAATTTTTATTCTTGCTCTTTCAGTGAAAAAAAATGTGTTGCTTTATTTTGTGCTTTTCTTACTGTCCTTGAGGTATAGGTGGAAATAACTGGATTTGATCAGAATCATTCATTTTATCATCTTCATGAGAAGTCCTCCTTTGCTCTTTTTTAAGTTAAATATTATTTTTTAAACTACATGTAGAAATAATTTTTGACAATAGTTTTCTTTATATTTTTCTATTAGGTTCATTCCCTTCTTCCTTATACTTCCTCCCTAAGGTGGTTAATAATCTGATATAGGTTATATCAGTGTTTTAATGCAATAAATGTTTCCATATTCTCCTTGCCATGACTGAAGACACATATCATATGCACAATAAAAAGTTCAAGACATAAATGAAGGATGATATGCCAAATTTGATTCACAGTCCAATTACAACAGTTCCTTCTTTGGCTGTGGATAGCATTGGTATTTTATCTTGAGTCCCTTATGGTTGTCTTGGAACCCTGTTTTGCTGATAATTTTTTACTAAATGCACTCTTCTCCTGTTTTTGCTCACTTTACTTTATATCAGTACCCAAGCCTCTCAGGTTTTTCTGAGTTCATCTTATTCTTCAATTCCTATGGTCCCAAAATTTTCCTTTGCAACTATATACCACAACTTGTTTAGCCATTTCCAAAGTGATCAACACCTCCCTTAGCTTCCAATTCTTTCACACTAAAAAAGAGCTGCTAAAAACATTTTTGTTTTTAAAAGTAGGTTGTTTTCCTCTATCTCTGATCTCTTTGGAATGCAGACCCAGCAATGGTCCCAATTTTCCCACATCTCCTACAACTTGACCATTTTCCTTTTTTCAAAATGCTTTAAGGCATCCATCTAAAACTATTTGCAAATCTACATCTAGAGAAAGAACTGTGGGAGTAGAAATGCAGAAGAAAATCAGATGATCAGTCATATGGTTCAATGGGGATGTGATTGGGATTTTAGCTTTAAAAGATCACCCTGTTACAAATATGAATAATATGGAAATAGGTTTTGAACATTGATACATATATAACCCAGTGGAATTGCTTGTCAGCCCCAGGAGGGGGGAAGGAAGAAGGGTGGGAAAGATCATGAATCATGTAACCATGGAAAAAATATTCTAAATACATGAATTAATTAAAAATAAATAAATAAAACTATTAGCAAGCATTAGCTAAAATGGAGATAAACTAGAATACTTCCCAAAAAATCTAAGATGAATCAAAGATGCCCATTATCATTGTCAACATTACTATTTAATATTATACTATAAACTACAGATATAGTAATAAGAGCAGAAAAAATGGAAAGAATTACAAATAAGCAATGAGGAAACATAATTATAACTCTGCAGATGATATGATAATATACATAAATAACCCTAAAGAATCAGGCAAAAAAACTACATACTATCCAATACTATAATTGTATTATAAAAGGAATTTGGAGGAATTCCTTCTTTCCTTCTTTTTACAGATTGGAGTTAATTTTTCTTACATTTGGTAGAATTTACTTGTGAATCCATCTGGTTTGGAGGCCCCTTTATAAGGGAATTCTTTGATGGTTTGTTCAATTTCTTTTTCTCTGATGGAGTTAAGCATTCTATTTCTTCTTTTATTAATATAGGCAGTTTATATTTTTGTAATTATTCATCTATTTCACTTAGATTTTCAGATTTAATTAATGGGCCAAATATGTCTCAAAAATTGCTTTAATTTCCTTTTCATTTGGTTGTGATTTTACCTTTTTCATTTTTAATACTGGTGATTTGGTTTTCTCTTTCCTTTTTTAATTAAAATAATCAATAATTTATATTTTATTTATACTTTTGTAAATCTAGCTCCTTGTCTTATGTATTAATTATCTTAAATTCTATTTATGTCTCCTTCAATTTTCATAAATTTCAATTTGTTGTTTAATTGGAGATTTTACACATGTACTTTTTCTAGTTTTTTTAGTTGCATGCCCAATTCATTGATATGCTCTTTCTCTATTTTATTTATATAAACATGTAGAGATGTAAATTCCCCCATAAGTACAACTTTGGCTGCATTCCATGAGTTTTGGTATGTAATCACCTCATTGTTGTTTTTGTTAATGAAATGATGGATTGTTTCTATGATTTGTTCTTTGCTTCATTTATTTTTAGTATGAAGTTATTTTGTTTTCAATTAACTTTTTGTCTTTCTGTTGCTCTTTGTTAATGTAATTTTATTGAATTATGATCTGAAGAGCATGAATTTAATATTTCTGCTTTTCTGCATTTGGTTGTAAGATTTGGGGACCTTATGGTCAATTTTTTTGTGAAGGTGCCATGTACTAACATATCTAACTTATCTAATGTTTTATTTATCTCCTTAAATTCTTTCTCATTTATTTTTAGGTTGGATTTATCTATCTATTTCTGAGAAGGGAAATTTGAGGTTCCCTACAAATAATGTGTAAACTGTCTATTTCCTCTTATGGCTTATATAATTTCTTAGTATTGATGTTATTTCATTATCTATGATGCCTTTTATAAATATATAATTTCCTTCCTTATGTCTTTTGATTAGGTCAGTTTTTACTTTTTGCTTTGTTTGAGATCATGATTGCTATCACTCCTTTCTTTTATTTTTCACCCTCTGGTTAAAGCATTATAGATTTTGCTGTAGCCCTTACTTTTGCTTTGTGTATATCTCCCTTCTTTAAATATGTTCCTTGTACCCAGAATATTGTGGAATTTTTATTTTTAATCTACTCTACTCTCCTTTTCTGTTTTATGGGTGAGCTCATTCCATACCATTCACAGTTAAGTTGAATAATTTTGGTTTCCTCCATTATATTTTCTCTGTTTCCCCCTTCTCACTCTCCATTCACTTTTCCTGATTTCACTTCACAACTTTCCTCATTTTGGTCTCCTTTTTTCCATCTCCCCTTTCTCTTATTTCCCTTTCCTTCCTACTTCCTTATAGGGTAAGGGAGGTTTCTATAGCTGACTGAGTGTGGGTGTTATTCTCAATTTGAACTAGTTCTAATGAGAGTAACATTCAAGCATTGTCTGCCAAACAGCACCTCCATTGCCCTCCTCCCTGCCATCTTCTCTTCTACTATGCTGACTCTTAGGTACCACGTCATGTGAGATAATTAACTGTCTCAGTTTCTCCTTTTCTTTTCCACATGCATTCGTTTTTCTAGTCCTTTGATTTTTTGTCTTAGATATCAACACATCCTATTTTACTTACTCCCTTCCTTCTTTCTATGTATACTCCTTTTTGCTGTCCTAATAATGATAAAGTTCTAAAGCACTTTAAGTATGTTAAATATTTAAAGTAACTAATATGGCTCAAGTATCATATATATCTTAAGTATTATAATTATGACCTTTTTAGGTATGAATGTAATCAATTCAACTTTATTGAAGCCCTTGCATTTTCTCTTTTCTGTTTACCTTTTTTTAAAGTTTTTAAAACATTATTTTATTTGGTCATTTTCATACATTATTCATTGGAAACAGAGATAATTTTCATTTACTCCCCTGCCCCTCCCTGGCACTGCTCCCCTAGCCAACACGCACGATTCCACTGGGTATCACATGAATTCTTGCTGAACCCATTTCCTTGTTGTTGGTATTTGCATTAGGGGATCATTTAGCATCTCTCCTCGATCATGTCCCTTCAACCTCTGTAGTCAAGCAGTTGCCTTTCCTCTGTGTTTTTACTCTCACAGTTTGTCCTCTGCTTGAGGATAGTGTTTTTTCTCCTAGAACCCTGCAGATTGTTCAGGGACATTGTATTGCCATTAATGGAGAAGTCCATTAAGTTCTATTGTACCACAGTGTATCAGTCTCTGTGTACAATGTTCTCCTGGTTCTGTATCTCTCACTCTGCATCACTTCCTGGAGGTTGTTCCAGTCTCCATGGAATTCCTCCACTTTATTATTCCTTTTAGCACAATAGTATTCCATCACCAACATATGCCACAATTTGTTCAGCCATTCCCCAATTGAAGGGCATCCCCTCATTGTCCAATTTTTGGCCACCACAAAAAGCACAGCTATGAATATTCTTGTACAAGTCTTTTTCCTTATTATCTCTTTGGGGTACAAACCCAGCAGTGCTATGGCTGGATCAAAGGGCAGACAGTCTTTTAGCGCCCTTTAGGCATAGTTTCAAATTGCCCTCCAGAATGGTTGGATCAATTCACAACCCCACCAGCAATGAATTAATGTTCCTACTTTGCCACATCCCCTCCAGCATTCATTACTTTCCTTTGCTGTCATGCTGGCCAATCTGCTACATGTGAGGTGGTACCCCAGAGTTGTTTTGTCTTGCATCTCTCTGATTATAAGAGATTTAGAGAACTTTTTCATATGCTTATTAATAGTTTTGATTTCTTTAACTGAAAATTGCCTATTCATGTCCTTTGCACATTTTCAATTGGAGAATGGCTTGATTTTTTGTAAAACTGGTTTAACTCTTTATAAATTTGAGTAGACCTTTGTCAGAGGTTTTTGTTATGAAGATTGTTTCCCAATTTGTTGCTTCCCTTCTAATTTTAGTTACATTGGTTTTATTTGTACAAAACCTTTTTAATTTGATGTAGTCAAAATTGTTTATTTTACATTTTGTGACTCTTTCTATGTCTTGCTTGGTTTTAAAGTCTTTCCCATCCCAAAGGTCTGACATGTATACTATTCTGTGTCCACCTAATTTACTTATAGTTTCCTTCTTTATATTCAAGTCATTCACCCATTCTGAGTTTATCTTGGTGTAGAGTGTGAGGTATTGATCCAAACCTAATCTCTCCCACATTGTCTTCCAGTTTTCCCAGCAGTTTTTATAAAATAGTGGATTTTTGTCCCCAAAACTGGGGTCTTTGAGTTTGTCATAGACTGTCTTACTGAGGTCATTTACCCCGTCTATTCCACTGATCCTTCTTTCTGTCCCTCAGGCAGTACCAAATTGTTTTGATGACCAGTGCTTTATAACATAGTTTGAGATCTGGGACTGCAAGGCCACATTCCTTTGTATTTTTTTTTCATTATTTCACTGGTTATCCTTGATCATTTGTTCTTCCAAATGAACTTTGTTATGGTTTTCTCTAATTTGGTAAAAAAGATTTTTGGTAGTTCAATGGGTATGGCACTAAATAGATAGATGATTTTGGATAGGATAGTCATTTTTATTAGGATATCTCACCCCACCCATGAGAAATCAATGTTTTTCCATTTGTTTAGATCTAGTATTAATTGTGTGGAGAGTGTTTTGTAGTTGTGTTCATATAGTTCCTGTGTTTGTTTTGCCAGATAGATTCCCAAGTATTTTATATTGTCTCAGTTGACTTTAAATGGAATTTCTCTTTCTAATTCTTGCTGCTGAACTGGGTTGGAGTTATATAGAAATGCTGATGATTTATGCGGGTTTATTTTGTATCCTGCAAGTTTACTAAAGTTGATTATTTTGACGAGCTTTTTGGTTGATTCCCTAGGATTCTGTAAGTAAATAATCATATCATCCACAAAGAGTGATAGCTTGGTCTCCTCATTGCCTATTTTAATACCTTCAATTTCTATTTCTTCTCTAATTGCTACTGCTAGTGTTTCTAGTACAATATTAAATAATAAAGGTGATAATGGGCATCCTTGTTTGACTCCTGATCTTATTGGGAAGGCTTCTAGTTTATCCCCATTGCAGATGATGTTGACTGATGGTTTTAGATAGATACTATTTATTATTTTTAGAAAAGGCCCTTCTATCCCTATACTTTCTAGTGTTTTTAATAGGAATGGGTGGTGTATTTTGTCAAAGGCTTTTTCTGCATCTATTGAGATAAAATGTAATTTTTGTCGGTTTGCTTGTTAATATGGTGGATGGTTTTCCTAATATTGAACCATCATTGCATTCCTGGTATGAATCCTACCTGATCACAGTGGATAACCCTCGTGATGATGTGCTCGAGTCTTTTTGCTAGTATCCTATTTAAGATTTTTGTATCTATATTCATTAGGGAGATTGGCCTATAGTTTTCTTTCTCTGTTTTTAACCTGCCTGGTTTGTGTCGTAAAAAGAATTTGGTAGAACCCCTTCTTGGCTTATTCTGTCAAATAGTTTGTATAATATTGGGATTAGTTGTTCTTTGAATGTTTGATAGAATTCATTTGTGAATCTGTCTGGACCTGGGGATTTTTTCTTAGGGAGTTCTTTGATGGGTTGTTCAATTTCTTTTTCTGATATGCGGTTGTTTAGGTAATTTATTTCTTCTTCTTTTAATCTAGGCAATTTATATTTTTGTAAGTATTCATCCATATCACTTAGATTGCTATATTTGTTGCCATATAATTGAGCATAGTAGTTTTTAATGATTGCCTTAATTTCCTCTTCATTAGAGGTGAGGTCTCCCTTTTCATCTAGGATACTATCAATTTGGTTTTTTTCTTTCATTTTTTAAATTAGACTGACTAGTACTTTGTCTATTTTATTTGTTTTTTCAAAGTACCAGCTTCTAGTCTTATTTATTAAATCAATAGTTCTTTGACTTTCAATTTTATTAATTTCTCCTTTGATTTTTAGGATCTCTAATTTAGTCTTCATCTGAGGATTTTTAATTTGTTCACTTTCTAGTTTTTTTTAATTTCCATGCCCAATTCATTGATCTCTACCCTTAATTTGTTTATATATAAACTAAGGGATATAAATTTCCCCCTGAGTACTGCTTTGGCTGCATCCCATAAGTTTTGAAAGGATGTCTCACCATTGTCATTTTCTTCAATGAAATTATTAATTGTTTCTATGACTTGTTTTTTAACTAGCTGGTTTTGGAGAATCATATTGTTTAATTTCCAATTAATTTTTGATTTATCTCTCCATGTACTCTTACTAATTGTTATTTTTATTGCATTCTGGTCTGAGAAGGTTGTATTTATTACTTCTGCCCTTTTGCACTTGTTTACAATGATTTTGTGCGCTAATACATGGTCAATTTTTGTGAATATACCATGTGCTGCTGAAAAGAAGGTTTATTCCTTTTTGTCCCTATTTATTTTTCTCCATATGACTATTAACTCTAATTTTTCTAAGATTTCATTGGCTTCTCTCACCTCTTTCGCATTTATTTTTTGGTTTGATTTATCTAGTTCAGATAGAGGAAGGTTCAGATCTCCCACTAGCATAGTTTTTCTATCTATTTCATCCTTGAGCTCCTCTAGTTTCTCCTTTAGAAATTTGGCTGCTATGCCGTTTGGTGCATACATATTGAGTACAGATATTTCCTCATTGTCTATACTGCCTTTTATCAGGATGTAATTACCTTCCCTAACTCTTTTAACTAGATTTATTTTTACTTTGGTTTTGTTAGATATCGTGATTGCTACTCTTGCCTTCTTTTTATCAGTTCATGCCCAATAGATTTGGCTCCATCCTCTTACTTTAACCCTATGTTTATTTACCTTCCTCATGTGTGTTTCTTGCAGATAGCATATGGTAGGGTTTTGGATTCTAATCTACTCTACTATTCGCTTGCGTTTTATGGGTGAGTTCATTCCATTCACGTTCACTAGCTGTGTATTTACCAGCATTTTGATTTCTACTCCTGGTCCTGCCTTTTCTTCTTTCAGTATTTCCTTCTACACCAATGTTTGTTTATAGTCAGTCCCCCTAGTTTCCACCCTTATTTTACTTCCCTTTCTACCCCCCTCGCTTTTTATTCCCTCCCTTATTTTCACCTATATTCTTTTTAAAATCCCCCCCCCTTTCCTTCCCTTGTACTGCTTCCCTCCCCACCAGTCCATTTTTTACCCTTCTACTCCCCTATAGGGCACAAATCTATTATCTTCCCCAGTTGATTTCATTGTGCTTCCCTCTTTGGGTCAGTTTCAAAGCACATAAGAGTTGAGTATCTCCTTTCTCCAACCTCTTTACCCTTCCAGTGTATTGATTTTCTCCCCCCTCCCACCATGAGCTTCTTTGTGGCATATAAATTTACCCCCATTTGTTTCTTTTCCCATTTCTTTTAGTATTAACCTTTTTTTTTTAAGCTCTGGTTGTTTATATAGTGGTAGTCTCTCGGTGATCAAGAATGACAATTGTCTTTGTGCATTATCATCTATTGATGTACCCTCATGTGGCTTTTAAATCCAAAAGCTGAGGCACAGAGTTTGGGGCACATGGGGCATGGGAAGCCAGTTGTTACGGGAGGTGCGGTTGTGGCCTGGTGTCGGCATTGACGCACAGCGGCAAGATGTTGGTGTTGCTCATCTTCAAAGGAGGTAGCGGCATGTTTATGTGGGTTCACCAGCTGCTTCTATCAGAGGCAGCGAGTTCTAGTTGCTTTATTGTAATGCCAGCCCACTTCAAGTTTGAATTTTTCTGATCCTTGAATCTTTTCTTTGGTCGGCCTTGTTTCCTGAGTCCAGCTGACAGTTCACCATAGAATACCTGTCTTGGTATTCGCTGTGGGTCCATGTGAATGACGTGTCCAGACCATCGTAGCTGGGTTTTGAGGACCATGACTTCAATGCTGGTGGAGTTGGCTCTGTCGAGGACTTCCTGGTTGGTGATATGATCGATCCTGCCATCAGATCCTCATGATTGACCGGAGAGAGCTTTGGTGGAATTGCTCCAGCTGTTTCATGTGCTTTCGGTACAGTGTCCATGTCTCACAACCGTACAGGAGCGAATCGAGGACCAATGCATTATACACTTTGAGCTTTGTCGCAGTGTTTACACCACTGTATTGGAGGACTTTGGAGTGCAGCCGCCCGAGTGCCTGGCTGGCCTTTTGGATACTGGCATTAATCTCATGGTCTAGGGATCCGTCATTGGCGATGGTGCTGCCCAGGGACTTGAAAGTGTTGATGTTAGAAAGCTGCGTGCTGTCGATTATAATGCATGGCTGATTAGTTGGCCTCCCTGGTCCAGGTTGGAACAGCACCTCTGTTTTGCTGAGGCTGATAGTCTGGCCAAACAGTTTTGTTGCTGTAGAGAACCTGTCCACAATGGTTTGGAGATGATTTTCTTGGTGGGCCATGAGAGCACAGTCATCTGCGAAGAGAGCTTCCAGGATGAGTCTCTCTGTTGTCTTTGTTTTTGCAGTCAGGCAGCGAAGGTCAAATAGTGAGCCATCTAGTCGGTATTTGATGTAGAAGCCCAGGTCTAGATCCATCACAGCATGTCGTAATACTTGGGTGAAGTATAGGTTGAATAGTACCGGAGCGAGGACACAGCCTTGTTTCACACTATTGGAGATGTTGAAGCGATCTGAAGTCTCTCCACCAGATCGGACTTCCCCTGTCATGTCGACATGAAAGAGCTGGATCAGTTTGACGAATTTTGCTGGGCAACCGAGCTTGCTAAGGATCACCCACAGTGTGTCCCTGTTCATTATGTCAAACGCCTTCGTCAGGTCTATGAAGACAATGTAGAGACTCTGGTTCTGCTCAAGGCATTTTTCCTGCATTTGCCTCACCGTGAAGACCATGTTGATGGTGCTACGATCTGGTTAGAAGGCACAGTGTGATTCAGGCTGGTTCTGCACTGAAACAATTGACAGGAGTCTGTTGAGTATAACACGGGTGAGGATCTTTCCAGCAGTGGAGAGTAGTGAGATGCCTCTGTAGTTGTCACAGGCTGCTCGTGAGCCTTTATTCTTGTATAGGGCTACGATGGAGGCATCTCTGAGTTCTGAGGGCATGTCTTCCTCTTCCCATATGCTGCTCAGCACTATGTGGAATGCTTGGCGTACCTTTCCATTTAAGGCCTTGTGCACCTCGGTTGTGATCCCGTCTTTACCAGGTGCCTTGCCTGCCCTCATTTGTTTAATGGCTTTTTGGACTTCCTCTATTGAAGGAGGGACGTCAAGTTGTTCAATGGTGCGATTTTGGGGGATCTGGTCAAGGGCGCATTGGTCGACTGAAGAGGGTCGGTTGAGAAGCTGACTGAAGTGTTCTTTCTACCTTTTGCTGATGCCTTTTTTATCTTTTATGAGAGTGTCACTGTCAGAGGATAGCAAGTGAGTGGTGTTGGGTTTTAATGGCCCATAGACAGTCTTGAGGGCACTGAAAAATTGTTTGTAGTTTTTTGTATCAGCAAAGCACTGGATTTCTTCTGCCTTTTTTCCCCACCATCGGTCTTGCATCTTCCTGATCTCACACTGTGCTGTGGCTTGGAGAGACTCAGGTCAGAGTAGAACTGCTTGATGGTCTCCTTTGTGCTGGTCAGTGTTGGGGCATATGAGCTCATTATTGTGGATACACACACACATATCTATATTTATGTATGCATATATCTATATACCTATTTATGTCTTGTCCTTTCATCCTATACAGTTTGTCACTGTTCCCTCTAAGTGTAATTCTTCTAGCTGCCCAAGTGATAGAAACGGTTTTTAAGAGTTACCAATGAGCTCTTTTCTTATAGGAATACATATCATTTTAACTTATTGAGTCTCTTAAAAATTTTTTGTTGTTGTTTTGTTTTTTCTTTTTCCCCTCTTTTTTTAATTACCTTTTGATGATTCTCTTGAGTTCTGTGCTTGGAGATCAAATTTTCTGTTCAGGTCTGGTCTTTTCTTTACAAATGCTTGGAATTTTTCTATTGTTTTGAATGACCATACTTTCCCTTGTAAGAATATAGTCAGTTTTGATGGGTATTTTATTCTTGGTTGTTGACCTAGTTCCCTTGCTTTCCAGAATATTATATTGCATGCCTTTCGGTCCTTCAGTGTGGATGCAGCCAGATCCTGTGTTATCCTCACCGTGTTTCCTTGGTATCTGAATGGCTTCTTCTTGGCAGCTTGTAATATCTTTTCTTTGGTCTGATAATTTTTGAATTTGGCTACAACATTTCTGGGTGTTGTCAGTTGGGGATTAAATACAGGAGGTGATCTGTGGATTCTATCAATCTCCACTTTCCCCTCTTGTTCTAGGATATCAGAACAGTTTTCCTGAATAATTTCCTGTAGTATCATGTCCAGGCTTTTTCCTTTTGTCATGGTCTTCTGGGAGTCCAATGATTCTTAAATTGTCTCTTCTTGAACGATTTTCTAAATTGTCTGTTTTGTGAATGAGATGTTTCACATTTTCCTCAATTTTTTCATTCTTTTTGTTTTGTTTTATGGTGTCCTGCTGCCTTGTGAGGTCACTTAATTCCAATTGTTGTATTTTGGTTCTTAAAGATTGGATTTCATCTCTGGAGTTTTGGTCGTCTTTTTCCTTCTGGTCTGATTTTCTTTGAATATCGTCTTTCATCCTCTTTACCTCGTCTTTCATCTCCTTTGCCTCATCTTTCATATCCTTTGCCTCATTTTCCAGCTGGTTGCTTTTGGCTTTCAAGACACTGTTTACCTTTTTATGTTTCTCTTGAATGTAGAATTTGTTAATCAACTTTTCTTTTAAGGTTTAGTTTGTTTTTGTTTTTGTTTTTGTCAGCAATACATGGAGGTCTTCTATCTCATTAAATTTCACTCCCCCCCCCCAAAAAAGGTTGAGCTCAGTTTCACTGAGCAGGTGAATCTTGGTTGTATCAGATTCCATGCCTTCTCATGCTTTAAAATAGAAGCTGCCAGGTCTTATCTAATTCTGGCTATGCCTCCATGATATTTGCTGGTCTGGGAGTTTTTAAATTTTGCTATAATAGTCCTAATAATGTTTTATATTGGGGTATCTTTCAAGGAGGTAATTGGTGGATTCATTCAATTTCTACTTCCCCCTCTTGTTCAAGGACATCAGGACAGTTTTCCCTGATGATTTCTTGTAATATGGTGTCCAGGTTTATCTTTGATTATAGTTTTCAGGTATACCAGTTATTCTTAGATTGTCTCTCTTTGGTCTATTTTCTAGGTCAGTTGTTTTTCCAGTAGGGTATTGAAGATTTTTTCTTTTTATTCTTTTGATCTTGTCTTACTGGTTCCTGATGCCTTACAGATTCATCACCTTCCATTTGCTTAATTCCAATTTTTAGAGAGCTATTTTTCTTCCATGGGTGTTGTGTTTCCTTTTCCATTTGACCCAAACTAGTTTTTCAGAATTTGTTTTCTTCAGTAATTTTTTCTGGCCTCTGTGTTCATTTGGCTCATTCTATTTTTTCAAGTTCAAGTTGTTGAATTTTTCTGTCAATTCTTTTATTATTTGATTTTAAACTTATTTTCTAGTTGTTCCAAGAGGTCTTTGGGGGCCTGACATCTTTTCTCACTTTCCTTTGAGGCTTCATATTTTTCCTTTTAGCCATTTGTTGTCCTCTTCTGAGTTTAGATTTTGATCTTTCCTGACACTAAAGTAACTTTCTAAGGTTAGGTTTTTTCTTTTTTCTTTTTTTACTTATTTTTCTAGTTACTATTATTTTCCTCCTCATTACCTTGCTTATCTGTTGAAATTCTTATCTGCTCCTGAGGTGGAGGAAGCACAAACTTTCAGTGTAAGCTTCTCTGGTGCTTGCAGCAGACCCAGCTGGATGTAAATCTCTCAGTATATATTTCTAGGGGGTGAACTGACTATCTTTTTGTGGGTATATGTGCAGCAATTTTATCCAGCTTGCTTCTATACCCCTGCCTTTACTTTCTCAGTTGTTTCCTGTGTTGGGCTGTTCTCTACTCTGTTATTTCATTACCTCAGGCCCCAGGGAAACATTTAGCATTGGGCTGCTATCTACTGGGCTGTTTCATTGCCTCAGGCCATGCATAGCATTGCTCCACTTGGAAGTTTCCTTATTTCTGGCCTCTATTAAACTGGTCTAGGGCTGCTCTCTCTACTAACTGCCTTGTTACCCCAGTTCATGTGGAAAACATCAACAAAAATATATTAAAAGGAATAATATAGAAATGACATCTTAATGTTTATTTAATAAAAGCTCTTATGCCAATTTATTAATTCATTAAGATTGTGCAATATACTTTATTACTTTAAGGTAAATATTTAGAGCAGCTAAGGTAGCTCAGTAGATAAGGGAGCTAGGCCTGGAGACAGAAGATCCTGCATTCAAAATCTAGCCTCAGACATTTACCAGCTGTGTGACCCTGGGCAACTCACTTATCCCCAATTGCCTAGTCCTTACCATTCTTCTTCCTTAGAATCAATATTTAGCACTTTTTCTAAGATAGAAGTTGAAGGATTTTAAATTCTTTTTTTAAGGGTTTAAGGGTTTATTTTAAGGGTTTTAAAACTCCTTTCAGGAAAAAGTTTTTAGTATGTGGTTCTACTTAACAAATGGCATTATACCTTAATTTCTGGAATAGAGTTTGAAAGATGGGAAATAATGTAAAAAAGACTAGAATGTGGTTAAGCTAGATTGTAGGGAGTGTAATGGAACAAGAAGTTGTTTTTTTTTTAATTTTATACTGAAGTCAATAGGGTCCCACTGAAGTTTATTGGCTAGTGAAAGTGGGGGTGGGGAGTATGACATGGCCATTCTAATTGCTTTTTGGAAAAAACATTATAGAAGATGGGAATGTAGTCAGGAGAGATATGAGACTGAGAGGCACTACACCACAATAGCACAGGAACGATGGTGGCTACAGGTAAGAAGAGGAAGGATGTGAGAGATATAGTAGGGATAGACATGATTGGATTTGGCAATGTCTAGAATACATATGGAGAATCAGACTGAGGAGTTGAAGATTCCACTGAGAGGATGGGTAAAAAGATGACAGTGCCCTCAACAGAAATAAGGAAGTCCAGGATAAAGTTGGGTAGAAAGATAATATAATGAGATTTGCAAAGCCTATTATAACCTATACATGCCTGCTCATTCTGTCCAACTCACTCTATCCCATTCAAAACAACAACAAAAAAAACAGGTTGTGCAGAGGAATGGGGGCCACTGCCATGGGGCACAATGCCCACCTGAGAGATGTCTGCTGTCTCTAGGTGGTGAACTTAGTGAGGAAGGTGAGGAACTAGTATTCTGGAGGGGGGGTTTCCCACTGGCACTCATGTAATTACTGCTGTAGCTGTCCATATGATGATGAAATTATAATTACTCTCAGAACCAATAACCTACCAAAGGGTGTTTGCTAGAGGCTTGCTCAGACATGATCATAGAAGAAGGAACTTCAGGGATGATGGGCAAAGATTAGCTGTGATTGCAATTGTGTTGGAGACAAGCCTCGTGATTGGCTCTTAGATTCTAAGACTTAGAGGAAGGTGGATGTGGCCCATCTTCCCAACTTCCAACTGGTGGTTCACATACTCTAGGAGTCAAACCATAATCACCCACAGGACTCAGTCCACTCTTAGGAGACCATGAATTTAGAAAATCAGCATGGCTAAAAGCTCAGAAATATTTTGGTTTGTCCCATTTTTTTTACACAAACACATTGTTTACTATGTTGTGACCCCATGTGAGGAAAGCCATTTCTTGGTGTCTCAGGTAGAGGAAGTGCCAGTTTTCATTGGTAGAGAGAATTTTCTCATCAGCCTCCTTTTTCAAAGAAACCATAAGCCTATTCCTTTAGAGACTCTCCAGTTTAAAATGGCCCTCAAGACTCTATATATAGATATATACACATATACACAGATGTATATACACAAATGCTCACTATATGTGTATATATACATGTATACAGACATGTATTTCTATTTTTTTGGTCAGTCTTTTTTCAATCATGTTGGACTCTCCATGATCTCTTTCAGAGTTTTCTTGGCAAAGATACTGGAGTGATTTGTCATTTCCTTCTGTAGCTTATTTTATAGATGAGGAAACAAAGGCAAACAGGGTGAAGTGACATGCCCAAGGTCACACAGCTAGTAAGTATCTGAGGCTAGATTTAAACTCATAAGACCAAGTGCTCTATTCATGGTGCCACCTAGTTGCCTTATGTCTGTTAATTATTTCCTACTCATCTGATATATAGCTTGCTTTTTATGTATTTCATTTAATGTTTTCTTTTCCCATCGACTGTATGCTCTTTGAGGGCAGGGATTTGTTTTTTGCTTTCTTCTGTATTTCCAGGAGTGCCTGGCTGTGAATCTTGAAATTTCTCAGACTTGTGAATGTTAAAAATTTCCACATTGGGGAATTCTCCATTGGAACAATTCCCTACTGGGAACATTCCCCATTTGGACAGTGAGAACTCTACTTGGATCAGAAATGGGAGGACCTCTGCTCCACCCTTACTTAGGACTGCTTTAGGGGAGAGAACTCCTTGCTGAATAATGAAAGTACATAAACCCATACTTATAATGAGGTAGAAAGTTCTTTAAGCCAGGCCTATTTTTAGAAGTAATACAAAGGGATGCTAAGTTCCTATTAAAGGTCAGGCAACTTGTAAACTTGCCAGGAGCAAAGAGTCGAAAACTTATTCAGAAGTTTTTTTCTGATTCAAACTTACTAAAGGGATTAGTCGACCCAGCAGTGAATTCAGAATATTTCCTTTGGAAAACGTCTACTGTGATTGGTAGATGGAAGAACTTAGGGGAGGTGACATAGGAGAAAACCCGCTATATAAGAAAAAGCAGAATCTCTTGAAAGACAATTCTTTTGGAGAATCTCTTGAGAGAGGCTCTGCAGAAGGAAAGCTCTTGGAGGACAATCTCTAAGGAGATCTCACTGGAGCTCCTCTGAGGGGACTCTGTCCCTCTGGAGGCTCTTGAGAGAGGCCCTTTGAAACAGTCTCTGGCTGGAAGGCTCTTTGAGGAGGACTCTGACTGGAACTCTCTCTGAGGAGACTGTCACTAGAATCCTTGCTTAGACAGACCTTTTGGTGACTGATAAAAGACTGACTGACTGATCTCTCTCTCTTAAGACTCAGGTCTAGGCCATGTTGGCTTAAGGCCCTTCATACTTATTTCCTTTTTCTCTCTTTCTTGTCTTTAATTCCTCATTGTATTATTAATTAAAATCTCTATAAAACCCAGTTGACTTGGGTATATTCATAATTGGGAATATTTCCCTGGTGACCACCTTATATTTGATTTAAAACAAGACACTGGTGAAAAACATATTTCCTGCAGTCAATTTATTCACCCACTCTTATATCTATCACAATTTAAATCTTCAACTATTTTACCTCTTAGAGTTTATGACCCCAACTCTTTTAAATATAACAGTTTAAAGACAGACAACTATTTTAAATATAACATGGCATATATTAGATTCTTGGTAAATATCGATCAATTAAATAATTATTCTGGGCTGTAAAGCATATGCATATGAGCCGCAGTGTCATAACTCCATGCCTAAGGAGGCTCTATCCATGTCACCAATCTACCTCTTTGTATATTTTCTTTCTGTGACTATGTTGTTTCTACCAGTTAAATGCAATCTACTTTCAACTTCATTTTATGCCTAATTTGGCACATAGTAGGTACTTATAAATAAATGTCTATAGAATTGAGTCAAATTGAATCGAATAGCAGAGTCAAAATCTAAAAATTCCATTTGTTCCAGAGCAGAATCTGCTAGCTATGCAGAAGACCACACTGGATTCCATAAAAGGATTCATCAATCATTCTGCCTTAATCTCATCTCCTCCATTATCCCTTGCTCCTTACTCATTCTGTGTTGTCAGTTCCTCTGAGAACAGGCACAATTTTAAACTACAGAGTTCTTGTCTTAAGTTTGACTGCATTTCTGTCTCTTGTGAAATGAAAGTAGTCTGGTAATGTGCACAGAGAAATGGTTTTTTTTATAATTTGTAGTGATTCATAAATTAGTCAATGTTTCATTACCATGAACATTCAGGATATTTTTCAGTCAAATATTTCCTTTCTATCATTTAGGCAACAAGCACTGTGCTTATATTTGTTTATATTTTCCATTCCTCCTTGCACATGTTTTACATATAGCAGCCATTTAGAGTTTATTGTTTGTCAGAATTATTTGGTCATTCTCTAGGGATCTTTGATGTAATTAATTAGGTTATAATAATAAAATTATTGTTAATAGTATTATGGTATTTACTGTGTGGCAGGCACTGTGTTAAACTTTATGAAAGCTAAACATTCCTTAATTTATTTTACTTTTTCTCACAAGAACCATAATATGTTCAATATTTTCTATATTTAGTAATCATAATCATAGTAATCAAAATCATAGATTTAGAGATGAAAGGGAATTTTTAATTTTCCCAGTCCAAAGCCTTGGTTTCCAAGATATAAAAGCAAAATATCAAGTTTACACTAAATAAATGTTTATGACATAATTTTGGAAACTTGTGTTTCCAAAGTGTGTTACTGATACTCTTATGTGGTCTTTTTGTAAGAATAAATGATTTTAATAAACTTTTCTTCTGAAGAGCAACTGCCCAAATATACATTTAAATTGTAATTACTGTGTTCTTGTCTATATGGTTATGTGTGTCCATTGGTCTGTCTAGATGTGACTCACATGGAGGCAAGAATAGATATCTCCAGAATCTCCTCCATAACTCTCCAATAAAGGCTTGGATTCCAGGTGCTTGGACCAGAGATTAGGCTCTTTATCAGTTTGCTCCTTTAAATATTTGTTGGTGCAGGGAAAATACTTTTTAGGTTCAAGTTGAGTGCTTGATCACTATTTCTCAGCCAGGAAGAAGTATACCAACCTATTTATTCAAGGTCCAATTCCCTTATCAACAAATGTTAATTTTACAATCAACTGTTTTAAAAAAAAAATGAGAGGGAAGGGAATGTACCCTGCCCAAGGGAAGGCCTTTTGTAATGGATAAGGATAAAGGGA
The DNA here is from genome assembly GCF_027887165.1 of Monodelphis domestica. NCBI lineage: Eukaryota > Metazoa > Chordata > Mammalia > Didelphimorphia > Didelphidae > Monodelphis > Monodelphis domestica. The sequence goes on along the minus strand of NC_077232.1, from coordinate 286,469,100 downwards.
GGAGAACCCACCTTCTCTCAAAGTGGGGTTCTGAGGGAGACAGCAGCTGTAACAGGTTAGTGCAGAGAGAGGAGAGGGGGTTTGAAGATTTTCCCCCTTCTGCCTTCCCTCCTTAGCTAAAGCTGCTCTCCCCAATTTGCTCTTGTCCCTCTTGTCCCCTCCTCATTATTTGAGACCGAAAGGTCTCCCCTTTATCCATTTATTCACACTCAGCTTGGGGAACAGATAACTTTTAATGTTAACTCAATCAGGTAGTACAAAAGAATAAGGGGCAGGGAAGAATGGGAAAAGTAAAGTGGGAAAAGGGGGTCCCTGTCTCTATCTAAACCCTTTTCCCTCCATCCTCGAGTTTGGGGGAAACTCAGGGCTTGGCAGCCTGAGCCCCCTGAGAGAAAGTCAGGTTGACTAACCCCTGGGTAACAGGAGCTGAGGTAAAGTTTATTTAGGCTTCTCTTCAGAAAGTCCCTTCAATTGGGAAGTGTTGGGTGGAAAGATTTCCAGTCACCAGTAGGAAAAATGGGTAACCCTTAGTAGAAAGTCTTTTTCCCACCTTCTCTCTTCGATGTCTCAAGACGGAGAGCCCCTCACTGCTCTCCCAGCCAGAGTCTTCTCTCCTCAGGAAATTCACTCTTGGGGCCCCTTCCCCCTGGAGGTGATAAATTTCACATACTCTTCAGTCTGGCACTTTTTCTTTAGTGCCAGCCTCTATTACACAACACACATGCTGAAAAGCTAATGTACTCATTTGTCCCAGTGTATAAAAAAAAATGGAAATCAGTTTCAGGAATCATGATACTAGCTCTTCCACATGCTGATTTCTTCCTGGTTTTCTTCCTATAAAGACTCCCAGAATCTTTCTCTTCCTTTAGGTTCTTTTCTCTAGAAGTCTAGGCTTTTTCTATTTCTAAACTATCATCAACTCTCTTCTACATTAAGGGAAGCACTAAGTAATAAGTTTCCACTTGAGGAGGGAGAGTCGTGTAAATAACCTTTCAGCTATGGGTTACATATGAATATAATATTTTTAATGAAAAAATATTATTAATATAATTTAACCCAAAGTGTCCCAGCCCCCTTCTCACCTCCCTGTATCACAGAAAACATCATCTAGGAGACAGACATGTTCATACAAATTATGTCTTTTTTTTTAAACCTTTACCTTGCATCTTAGAATCAATATTGGTTATTGATTCCAAGGCAGAAGATCAGTAAGGGCTAGACCACTGGAGTTAAGTGACTTGCTCAGATCTCTTTTGCCGCTCTTTTTTTTTTTTGGGGGGGGGTATAGGACAGTTGCCTTACATGACCAGGAAGTGTCTGAAGTCAAATTTTGAACCCAGGAACTCCTATCTCTGGACCTGGTTTTTCAATCCACTAGCTTCCCCCACAAATTATGTCTTTCATATTTTAACCTTTTACTTCACTCTCTGGAGTAATGATAATAAATAATAAATCCACAATTTATTTTTCAACTATTAATTCTGTAGCTTTCTATGTTTTTTTTTGGTTCTACTTATTTTGTCATTCATCTTCCTGTATGGTTCTTTCCAACTTTTAAAAAATTTAGTCTGCTCTATGTTTCCTATGACATAGTACTATTCCATCATAATCACATACCACAGATTGCTTATCCATTCCCCATTGAAGGGCATATCCTTAATTTCCAATTTATTGCCAGCACAAGGATTTTCTACAAATATTTTGGAACATATGGGTTCTTTTTCTCTTTATCTGATATGTTTGGGAAACCAGCAATAATATACAGAGATTTATAACACTCTGAGTGTAACACCAATCTGTTCTTCAAAGTGACTGGATCAACTTATGAGTAAGCATGGAGGCAGTTTAGAAGTGGGATACTTCCTCTCCTCAGCACCCACCAAAATAGACTACCTCAAAAGAACATAAAAACCATTTTCAGAAGAAGAGAGGAACTCCACAGTATGGCTCAGCATTGAAGGCACATGGGATTTAGGCATTTCCACACTATAAGAGGGTGAAAAAGCTCCCACCCAAACATCAGCCGATTTACCCTTGCCCACCACACCTACAGAGCCAGAGTCAGAGCCAGCACTTGCCAGAATCAGCAAGTGAGTGAGGGGCACTTCTAATGTGAGCATGGGGTACCTCTAGGTCCTTGGAAACTGACTAGGACTGCTGGGGACCTACCTCTGAGAGCAGTTATACCTGGAACCCCATCACGCTGGGGAGAGCAGACCGTGGGTGCTCTCGAGAACAGCAGAGTCTGCTGAGACTCGAGAGATTACCTCAAGCAAAAACCTTGATCTTTAACTACATAAACAGAGAACTTGCCAATCTCACTCAGATTTCTGATTAAAAGGGGAAGAAAAAACCACCACAGTGATGGCTAATTGTGTTCAGAACCAACAAACACCCTCCAAGAAAAAAAAGGAATAAGGCATTGACCCTGAAAAATTCTTATGGAGGGAAAACCCAGGCTACAGAGGAAATAGAGGAGGAAATTCAAACAAAGTCAAAATCCACCCCCCCCCAAAGTAAATTGTCCACAAACTCTGGAAGAATTCAAATTGGATCTTATCAAAAAGATGGAAGCCTTCTGGAAAGAAAAGTGGGAAATAGTTCAAAGAGAAAACAAAAGATTAAAGGATAAGAACTCCTAATTGGAGAAACAGCTGGAAGTCACAAAAAAGCAGGATAGACCAAACTGAGAAGGAAAACCAGTCTTCAAAGACCAGAATTAGGCAACTGGAAGACTATGAAATTGCAAAACAGCAAGAATTAATGAAGCAAAGTCAAAAGACTGACAAAATAGAAGAAAACATAAACTATCTCACTGACAAGGTGACAGATCAGGAAAACAGAGCAAGGAGAGACAATTTGAGAATCATTGGTTAACCTGAAAAGCCAGAAATTAACAGAAATCTTAACATCATAATACAAGAAATCATCCAAGAAAACTGCACTGATGTTCTTGAACAAGGGGGAAAAATAGACATTGAAAGGGTTCATAGAAAATCCTCTACACTAAATCCTTGAAAGGCAACTCCCAGGAATGTAATTGCCAAATTCCAGAGCTTTCAAACTAAGGAGAAAATTCTACAAGAAGCCAAAAAGAGACAATTCAGATAACAAGGAGAACCAATTAGCATCACACAAGAACTGGCAGCTTCCACACTAAAGGACCGCAAGGCCTGGAAAATGATATTCAGAAAGGCAAGAGAACTGGGCCTTCAACCAAGAATCACCTATCCATCAAAACTGACTATATATCTAGGCAATATGGATGAATATATACAAAAATATAAAGTACCTAGAATAACAGAAGAAGAAATAGAATTCTTAAATAATCCTATATCAGAAAAAGAAATCCAACAGGCAATCAAAGAACTCCCTAAGAAAAAAATCCCAGGGCCTGATGGATTCACAAGTGAATTCTATCAAACATTCAAAGAACAACTAATCCCAATATTATACAAACTATTTGACATAATAAGCAAAAAGGGAGTTCTACCAAATTCCTTTTATCACACAAACATGGTTCTGATCCCAAAGCCAGGCAGACCAAAAACAGAGAAAGAAAACAATAGACCAATCTCCGATGAATATAGGTGCAAAAATCTTAAATAGGATACTAGCAAAAAGACTCCAGCAAGTGATCAGAAGAGTCATTCACCATGATCAAGTAGGATTTATACCAGGGATGCAGGGCTGGTTCAATATTAGGAAAACCATCCACATAATTGACCACATCAACAAGCAAACCAACAAGAATCACATGATTATCTCAATAGATGCAGATAAAATAAATAAAATAAAATGCCTTTGATAAAATACAACACCCATTCCTATTAAAAACACTAGAAAGCATAGGAATAGAAGGGTCATTCCTAAAAATAATAAACAGTATATATCTAAAACCATCAACTAATATCATCTGCAATGGGGATAAACTAGATGCATTCCCAATAAGGTCAGGAGTGAAACAAGAATGCCCATTATCACCTCTATTATTCGACATTGTACTAAAAACACTAGCAGTAGCAATTAGAGAAGAAAAAGAAATTGAAGGCATCAAAATAGGCAAGGAGGAGACCAAGTTATCACTCTTTGCAGATGATATGATGGTCTACTTAAGGAATCCTAGAGAATCAACCAAAAAGCCAATCGAAATAATCAACAACTTTAGCAAAGTTGCAGGATACAAAATAAACCCACATAAGTCATCAGCATTCCTATGTCTCCAACACATCTCAGCAGCAAGAATTAGAAGGAGAAATCCCATTCAAAATCACATTAGATAAAATAAAATACTTAGGAATTTATCTCCAGAGACAAACACAGGAACTATATGAACACAACTACAAAATACTTTCCACACAATTAAAACTAGACTTGAGCTATTGGAAAAACATTAACTGCTCATGGGTAGGATGAACCAATATAATAAAAATGAACATCCTACCCAAACTGATCTATCTATTTAGTGCCATACCCATTGAACTTCCAATTTTTTTTTTTTTACTGAATTAGAAAAAAAGTGACAAAGTTCATTTGTAAGGACAAAGGATCAAGGATATCCAGGGAAATAATGAAAAAAAAATACAAAGGAAGGGGGCCTTGCAGTCCCAGATATCAAACTATACTATAAAGCAGTGGTCATCAAAACAATTTGGTAGTGGCTAAGAGACAGAAAGGAGTATCGGTGGAATAGACTTGGGGTAAAAGACCTCAGCAAGACAGTCTATGACAAACCCAAAGATCCAAGCTTTTGGGACAAAAACTAGGAGAATTGAAGGAGGAAATAGACAATAAAACCATATTAGTGGGAGACCTAAACTAATCACTATCAAATTTATTTATTTATTTATTTATTTTTTTAAAAGCAAAGAGGGATTTATTGGTAACATGGAATTTTGGCAAACAGGACACCATGAGTGAAGCAACCTGGAAGATTGCTCCCAGAGTGTCTCCATTTTTATATTCTTCTTTTTTTTCTTTTTCTTTTTTTTTTAAATATTATTTTATTTGGTCGTTTTCATACATTATTCACTGGAAACAAAGATCGTTTTCTTTTCCTCCCCTCCCCTCCTCCCCCCCCCACCTTTCCCTCTCCCATAGCCGATGCATGATTCCACTGGTTATCACATGTGTTCTTGACTCGAACCCATTTCCCTGTTGTTGGAGTTTACATTATAGTGTTCATTTAGAGTCTCTCCTCAGTCTTATCTCCTCCAACCCTGTAGTCAAGCAGTTGCTTTTCATCGGTGTTTTTACTCCCACAGTTTATCCTCTGCTTGTGGGTAGTATTTTTTTTTAGATCCCTGCAGATTGTTCAGGGAAATTGCATTGATACTAATGGAGAAGTCCATCACCTTCGATTGTACCACAATGTATCAGTCTCTGTGTATAATGTTTTCCTGGTTCTGCTCCTTTCGCTCTGCATCACTTCCTGGAGGTTGTTCCAGTCTCCATGGAATTCCTCTACTTTATTATTCCTTTTAGCACAATAGTATTCCATCACCAACATATACCACAATTTGTTCAGCCATTCCCCAATTGAAGGGCACCCCCTCATTTTCCAGTTTTTGGCCACCACAAAGAGCGCAGCTATGAATATTTTTGTACAAGTCTTTTTGTCCATTATCTCTTTGGGGTACAAGCCCAGCAGTGCTATGGCTGGATCAAAGGGCAGACAGTCTTTTATCACCCTTTGGGCATAGTTCCAAATTGCCCTCCAGAATGGTTGGATCAATTCACAACTCCACCAGCAATGAATTAATGTCCCCACTTTGCCACATCCCCTCCAGCATTCATTACTTTGCATAGCTGTCATGTTAGCCAATCTGCTAGGTGTGAGATGATACCTCAGAGTTGTTTTGATTTGCATCTCTCTGATTATAAGAGATGTAGAGCACTTTTTCATGTGCTTATTAATAGTTTTGATTTCTTTGGCCGAGAATTGCCTGTTCATGTCCCTTGCCCATTTGTCAATTGGAGAATGGCTTGATTTTTTGTACAATTGATTTAGTTCTTTATAAATTTTAGTAATTAAACCTTTGTCAGAGGTTTTTATGAAGATTGTTTCCCAATTTGTTGCTACCCTTCTGATTTTGGTTACATTGGTTTTGTTTGTACAAAAACTTTTTAATTTGATGTAATCCAGATTATTTATTTTGCATTTTGTAACTCTTTCTAATTCTTGCTTGGTTTTGAAGTCTTTCCCTTCCCAAAGGTCTGACATGTATACTATTCTGTGTTCGCCTAATTTTCTTATAGTTTCCTTCTTTATGTTCAAGTCATTCATCCATTTTGAATTTATCTTGGTGTAGGGTGTGAGGTGTTGATCTAAGCCTAATCTTTCCCATACTGTCCTCCAATTTTCCCAACAGTTTTTATGAAATAGTGGATTTTTGTCCCAAAAGCTGGGATCTTTGGGTTTGTCATATACTGTCTTGCTGAGGTTGCTTGCCCCCAGTCTATTCCACCGATACTCCTTTCTGTCTCTTAGCCACTACCAAATTGTTTTGATGACCACTGCTTTATAGTATAGTTTGATATCTGGGACTGCAAGGCCCCACTTCCTTTGTATTTTTTTTTCATTATTTCCCTGGATATCCTTGATCCTTTGTCCTTACAAATGAACTTTGTTATGTTTTTTTCTAAATCAGTAAAAAAAATTTTTGGAAGTTCCATGGGTATGGCACTAAATAGATAGATGAGTTTGGGTAGGATGGTCATTTTTATTATATTGGCTCGTCCTACCCATGAGCAGTTAATGTTCTTCCAATTGTTCAAGTCTAGTTTTAGTTGTGTGGAAAGTGTTTTGTAGTTGTGTTCATATAGATCCTGTGTTTGTCTCGGGAGATAGATTCCTAAGTATTTTATTTCAAATTTAGATAAATCAAATAAAAAATAAATAAGAAAGAGGTAAAAGATATGATGAAATCTTAGAAAAATTAGAGTTAATAGACATATGGAGAAAAATAAATAGGGATAAAAAGGAATACCCCTTCTTCTCAGCACCACATGGCCCTTCAATTGGGGAATGGCTGAACAAATTGTGGTATATGTTGGTGATGGAATACTATTGTGCTCAAAGGAATAATAAACTGGAAGAATTCCATGGGAACTGGAACAACCTCCAGGAAGTGATGCAGTGTGAAAGGAGCAGAACCAGGAGAACAATATACACAGAGACTGATATACTGTGGTACAATCGAAAGTAATGGACTTCTCCATTAGTGGTAATGCAGTGAGCCTGAACAACCCGGAGGGATATAGGAGAAAAAACACTATCTATATCCAGATGAAAAACTGTGGGAGTAAAAACACCAAAGAAAAATAACTGCTTAATGACATGGGTTTGAGGGGATATGATTGGAAAAGTAGACTCTAACTGAACATGGTAGTGCAAATACCAACAACATCGAAATGGGTTCTGATCAAGGACACAAGTAATACCCGATGGAATTATGGGTCGGCTAAGGGAGGGCTGTGGGGAGGGGAGGGGAGGGAGGAATAGAAAATGATTTTTGTAACCAAGGAATAATGCTTGAAATTGACCAAATAAAAAAATAATGTCAAAAAAATTAATTAAAAAAATAAACAAACAAAAAACCCCAAAATGCCTGGATCTGTTTCCAGTTCTAACGACAGTGTACTAGTGTCCCTGTTTTTCAACATTTCTTCAAGAATTTGATATTTTGTCCTTTTATCCTTTTAGTCAGTATGATGGATATGAGATGATATCTCAAAATTGTTTTGATTGGCATTTCTATAATCAATAGTGATTTAGATAATTTTTCATATATGTATATGTAGCTTTTCTTTCTTTATCAGAAAATTATCTGTTCATATCTTTTACTCATTTATCAATTGGGCTATGGCCCTCATTTGTATAAATTTGACAAAGTTCTCTCTCTATTTTATATATGGGACCTCCAGCTGATCTCTATAAATCCCATCCCCCCCCACTTTTCTACTTTCTTTCTAATCTTGGCAACATTTGTACAAAAACCTTTCAATTTAATGTGCTCAAAATTATCTATTTTACATGTCTGAATTCTCTCTATGTCTTATTGATTCATAAATTCCTCTCCTCTCCATGAGTGTGATACATAATATATTCATTGTTCTTTTGATTTACTTATGATATTTCTTTTTATATCTAGATCATGTATCTGTTTTGCTCTTATGTTAGCAAATTGTACAAGATATTGATGTATACCTAATTTCTGCAAAACTACTTTCCAATTTTCCAATACGAAAATAATGTTAAAAGGCAAATAGTAATTTCTTCCTTCCCCCTCTTAGTAGAGTGTGGTAGTAGCAATATCATAATCCCTCTCTTCCATGCAAGTTAGACTAGTTGGTTGTCATTGGTTGTTTACCATAAAAGATATCGTGACATTCCCAGACACTCAGTTTCCTTTGAAAACTGGAGCTTCAGACTGTCAAAGTCACTCTCTGATTCCCAACATACAAAGCTGCCCCCAGGTGAGCCAAGTTCTCATCAAGAAAGAAATGGGAGGCTTGCTCATCTGAATAAACTAAAGGGATTCTTGACACTCATCCTTGTTTCTGTTATGTCTAACTAAATTTCTTCTTGATAATCATTGAATAACCTGGTAGTGTCTCAATTTTATTCTGACTTTGAACCCAAACTACCAAGGGATTGACTTTGCATCCAACCTAGTTCAGAACATAGAGTCAAATCTAAGACAAAATGTCCAGGTCCCTGAACTAGTGAACTGACTTTTTGAAATTAAATACAACAAGTGAAGCCTTCTCCAGCTTGGAAAACACAACACAACTTAGCACCTAGTGAGGGAAAATAATTAGTTGAAAGAAGAAACTCCCAGATGGCATCTTGTGCTTCCTTCCATGGCAGCTAAATCCTGGGCAAATTCTTCAGCCTGGCTCAGATGATCTCTTTATGCTTGTCCATTGCCCCCATCTTCCATTGATTCAAGTACCTGCTTCAGGGATATTCATTGATGCTTTGCTTGGAATTAAAACATTATAGATTGTGGTTATACTGCTTGGTGTAGGCTTGGTTTCCTCATCAGTAAAATGAGGGACTTACACTAAATATTCTCTAAGGTCCTTTGAAGCAGTAATATTATATCCTGATTATTATATTATATAGGTACTATATAATTACATTTATAACTCTACATGTGTTTATTCACACACACACACACACATATATATATATATATATATATATAGCTATGTATGTATGGATACATATGTATATGTATATACATACACACACACACACACACACATATATATATACATACATATATATATATATATATATATATATCTTTCCCTAGTATTGAGGGAATTAAAGAGATATTTAGGTTGGAGTAAGGGTGATAAGTCTTAATTAACTGTGGAAATTTTACTTGATAACATTTAGTGTATGAAGTTTCAACAATTGTCAGGCTTCTTTTTTATTAGCAAAATTTCACCTAGGTTTCTAATTAATACCTATTTCTAACTTTACAAATCAAGATCGTCATATTTTCTACTTTTGGAAAGTTTTATTTAATGAGCTTACTCATTTTCACTTGAAACTATGATCCTATGACTTTCAAAATAGGTTTTAGAGAAGATTCGGAAAGTTGCTCAGGGATTTGGGCATGCATTTTGAAATGCTTTCTCATATCAGAGAACAAGTGAACCCCTTTGTCAGTACTGATGAGCCGCCACCTGTACAAAATGATCCTGAACACTAAAATGATTGTAATAGGTAGGTAGCAGCTAGGTGACACAGTGGCTAGCTGGTGTACCAGTCCTGGAGTCAGGAAGACTCATCTTTGGGAATTCAAATCTGACCTCAGACTAGCTGTGTGACCCTGGGAAAGTCACTCAATCCTTTTTGCCACTCTTTCCTCATCTATAAAATGAGCTTGTAAAAAAGAATTGGAAACCACTTCTAGTATCTTTGCCAAGGAAAACTCCAAATGGGGTTACAAAGAGTCAAGAGTGACTGAATTGGGTGAATAAGAAATAGCAGTAGGCAAAGGAAAAGATGAGAGCAGGATATGAAAATTAATTCGGATTCCTTCTTATATATTTAAAAACATCTATTTGGATAAAAAGCTAAGCTGCAATTACTATGTCATTCTACTACATGCAGTAAGGTAACAAACAGCCTGTCAGATTCTACTTCTAGAAGGAAATTTTTTAGCTTAATTATTTTATTTACTTGATTCATTTGAACAAAAAAAAATTCTACTGCAGATCCAGAGAGCTAAAGAGTGAGACATATCCATATTTAATAATAAATGGATATTTGGACCATGATATGTTTGGGGGTAAAATATCTCATGAAATTTATTTAGAACCCAAACATCAATCAAATTTTTGCTGATTAAAAAATAAAAATTTTAGTTGAAAGCTTAGAATCTAGTAGTGTTTTGATCATTTCTTCTTTGGATGAAATGAATTCAGCCCTGAAATAATACATCCCAGTATTGTCTTAACTATTTTGGGGGTAGAAGTGGTTTCTCTGGTGCTGAAATATTCTAAATGTCATCTATAGATTTGTTTGAACCATGAAATAATTTAGTTTTTTCTCAATTTCTGTTCTTATCCAGTTCACATTACTACAGAATTTCCCCGTAAGTGGATACAAAGAGAAACAAACTAATGCCCTTACAAAAAAAAATACTCAAAACTTTTAAACTTTTCTTATGTATATTAATGGACAATTCTCAGTTTTTACTATTTTGGTTCAAATACTTCTATCCATTCCTAATATTATTCATTTCATTATCAAATTTAGTCCATTCTAAAAGGAGCTAAATATGGCCATAGTAATTCTGGATCCTTATTATTTTCAGTAAAATGACTCATTCTTTTCACCCAGCAACCATTTTCTAATTATCTATTATGTTCAAAGCATTTTACCAGCTACTAGGGCAGAAACAAAGGTAATTAAGAAGATTCAATCCCTTTCGTTGTTGAAATAAAGAAGTATGAACATTTTGTTTTAAAATTATTTCAGTGGAAATTATTGAGCTGTTACTAAAGCAGGAAAAAAACTTACACTTATCTGATAGGTTGGTGAATTTTCAAAAATACTAGCTATAATATTTATATCATTGAAGATCTGTTCAACATCAGTTTGATCTTATTTGTTGAATTTAACTGGAGATACCATGATGTAGTCCAGAGGGACAGGAGAAGATGCCTACCAGGCCTATTTTCTGGCAACATTCCCCAGTATGAACCTGAACTAGATTAAGATATAATTGGGAAAAATTTAATAAAATAAAGAAAAATACAATAAAAAATAGGTAATGTTAATTTGAGGTTTTCTAAGTCAATATTCAGTTCACAATGGCCCTTATAAATGGTTTAGTGGCTTGCATTTTTATTTGGGTGATGCTAGTGATGGAATGAATAGAGGGCTTTTGACATGGAGTCCAAGACTTTTGGGTAATGCTATAAACCTAGACTTCATGAGGTGTAAGAGAGCGAGAGTCGCTCAGACATCAGGAGGCTGCCTCTCTAGCACCTCAGGGTCAATTCCTTTGAGGAGAGACCACACCTTAATAATGCTGTGAGTCTCAAAGACCATATAGAGTGTCCCAAGGAAAGGTAGAATTCAGAAAAGATGGAGGAGGATTGTGTTACTTGAACTGTGTGTCTTTTAGGTGTTTTGTGTATTTTTAGTGAGAGCGAATTAACGGCAGTCCTTTACGCCTTTCTCCCTTGCTGCCCTGATTAGCTCAATAGAAGCTGAAGATTACTTTTCTCCCATTGTTGAGATGTAGCTACAAACCCTATCTGACCTATAATCTACAGTGGCAAAGATGTGATTAATGGAGAAATTCAGTAGATTTGAGGAAGCTATTCAAAGTTACACCTTTATTGAAAATGTTGGCATATATAAATATAGTACTTGTAGAAAGGTGCACACAACAGTAATGGCAAACCACATTGGAACAACCTCCAAAAAAGGAAAATGGTGAAGGTTTTGTATGGGAGTGACGTTCTCAGGGAATGGCAGAGTGAATGCGGGAATTGTATGAGAGGACATTCATAGTAAGATACAAAGACAGGCTCAATGGGAGGCAGAATAATGTACCAAGAGCTAATATTCTCATTTCACTTATATTTAAGAGATAAATGAAGCTGTGATCTCACTGAGAGGGTTAGTCCCTCCTGTAGCACAGATTAAAACCCATCCCCCTCTTTCATCCCATGCAACCATTTTGTCTGACTGTGAATACTCCACATGGCAACTCCCTACCATTATGGAAGTCTTACACTCGGTGATACTTGGATACTACTACATTATTCTTCTTGGCCATCACTCCTCATTTTATCCCTCTCTCTCTTGCCTCATAAAGGACCTATCTCTTTTGTGAGTTATGTTTATCTCTGATGATGTTTTATAATATTGTTTTACATGCAGTCCAATATTCCAAGTGTGCTGTAGCCTGTTTGCTGCACTGTCCTTTCCACAATTTTGAATCCTCAGAGTTGGTGTTACCATTTTAAAGATGAGAAGACTGATATCTAAAGGGGTTAAATAACTTGCCCAGCATGCATCAGAATTCTAATTGAGGTCTTCTGACACCAAAAGCAGTTTCTTTCTACTATACATTGCCATCCCCAAACAGTTTGAGAATAATCATGTGAATAGGTTATATTGGAATGGCTCAAGCCAGAAATACATGTTAACTCCTTATTTAAAAAAAAGTTTCTTTATGTTTTAGTTAAATTTTCCAGAAAGTTGAAATTCCCTGGTTTCTGTGGGAAATATTTAGAAAATGGAATAACGATTATACATACAACCCTCATGCAAAATTTTACTCCTCTTTAACCTCAAGGATTCTGAAACAAACATTATATGTGTATCTAACATTGCCAGGAAACAATAACAATAGTAGTTTTATAAATATTCACCTTTGATCTTCAAAATAATTCTTCAAGTTAATGAAAGCATTATTCCCCCATTTAAAAAAAAAGTAAACTGAGGTTCAAAAAATTTATAAAATGCACTCCTAGGGGCAACTTGGTAGTATAGCAGATAGAGCATCAGGTCAGGGATCAAGAGGACCTGGGTTCAAATTTGGCCTCAGACTTTTCCTATGTGACAGCCTAGGCCTTTCCCTTTTGTATTAGAGTTGTTACTAAGACAGAAAGCAAGGTAACTAAAATCAGAAGGGAAGCAACAAATTGGGAAACAATCTTCAAAAAAACTCTGACAAAGGTTTAATTACTCAAATTTACAGAGCTACATCAATTGTACAAAAAATCAAGCCATTCTCCAATTGATAAATGAGCAAGGGACATGGATAGGCAGTTTTCAGATAAAAAAATCAAAACTATTAATAAGTACATGAAAAAGTGTTCTACATCTCTTATAATCAGAGAGATGCAAATCAAAACAACTCTGAGGTATCACCTCACACCTAGCAGATTGGCTAATATAACAGCTATGGAAAGTAATGAGTGCTAGAGGGGTTATGGCAAAGTTGGGATATTAATACATTGCTGGTGGAGTTGTGAATTGATCCAACCATTCTGGAGGGCAATTTGGAACTATGCCCAAAGGGCAATAAAAGATTGTCTGCCCTTTGATCCAGCCATAGCACTGCTGGGTTTGTTCCCCAAAGAGATAATAAGGAAAAAGACTTGTACAAGAATATTCATAGCTGCGCTCTTTGTGGTGGCCAAAAATTGGAAAACGAGGGGATGCCCTTCAATTGGGGAATGGCTGAAGAAATTGTGGTATGTGTTGGTGATGGAATACTATTGTGCTAAAAGGAATAATAAAATGGAGGAATTCCATGGAGACTGGAACTACCTCCAAAAAGTGATGCAGAGCAAAAGGAGCAGAACCAGGAGAACATTATACACAGAGACTGATACACTGTGGTGCAATCGAAGGTGATGGACTTCTCCATTAGTGGCAATGCAATGTCCCTGAACAATCTGTAGGGATCTAAAAAACACTATCCACAAGCAGAGGATAAACTATGGGAGTAAAAGCACCGATGAAAAACAACTGCTTGACTACAGGGATGGAGGGGATACGACTGAGGAGAGACTCTAAATGAACACTCTAATGCAAATACCAACAACATGGAAATGGGTTCGAACCAAGAACACATGTGATACCCAGTGGAATCGTGCGTCAGCTATGGGAGAGGTGGTGGGAAGGGGGTGAGGGGGGAGGAAAAGAAAATGATCTTTGTTTCCAATGAATAATGTTTGGAAATGACCAAATAACATAATGTTTAAAGTGAAAAAAAAAAAGAAATGAGGGATGCTACCGATGGAAAAGGTTTCAGGCACACTCAGATGATGTTCAGATAAAACCATTGTATTATTAATTGTACTGACCTATTTATTTTATTACAATAGAACTCTCATGAAGTAGCAGTAATCTGTAAATATTTATTATATAAAAATAAAATACATAAATTTTATACAAAAATAGACAGAAAGCAAGGGTTTAAAAAATACACCTTTAATGTCAAATTTGGTACAGAAAATTGTCATGATTGGCATTATTCCACCAGTCCATCATTCCTCATTTTATCTGTTACTCCCACCTCACAAGAGTCATCTCCTTCTGAGTTATCTCTGATGATGTTTATAATATTGTTTTACATGTAATCCATCATTGTAAGTGTGGTATAGCCTATTTGCTCCATTGTCCTTTCAGTGACCCATAATTTTGAATGGCACCTTCTAGATCCCTGGGCACTATCCTCTGACCTGCTGATGCCACTTCATAGTCCCTGGGCTTTGTCATCAGCCCCGAAGTGAAACTTTAATTTATATATTGTCTCCCCCAGTAAGATTGAAAATACACTAAGGCTCTGGAATCTATCTGGCCTATCTTTTTCATTCTAGCTGTCTGGTTGTAGGACTGTAACTGTGTGCAGTACATACTGAAGAATGAGATTTGTAGGTAGTCCATCTCACTGCATGTCATAATCTGGGTGATTGGAATTCTTTGTTTCTCTCCCTACTCTCCCTCCCTCCTTTTCTCCTTTCTGCCTCCCCCTCCCTCCCTCTGTCTCTGTCCCTCCTCCCTTCCTCCCTCCTCTCTCTTCTCACTCTCTCTATTCTTCCCTCTCCCCCCCCTCTCTATCCTTTCCCACATCTCTCTCTTTCCCTCCCTTCCTCTCCCCTTTCTCCCTTCTCTTTCTTATCTCTCTCTTTCCATCCCTCCTTCCCACCTTCCCTCCTCTCTGTCTCTCCCTCTCTCTGTCTTTGTTGCTGTCTCTCTTTCACTCCCTCCCTTCCTCTCCCTCTCCCCCAACTCCCTTCTCTTCTCTCTTTCTCTTTCTCTCCTTCCTTACCTCCCTCCCTCCCTCTCTTTACTTCCCCACCTCTCTGTCTCTCTCTCTCTCCCTTTCTCTCTCTGTCTCTCTATCTCCCTCTTTCTGTCTCTCTGTCTCTCTCTCGTTTGTCTGTCTGTCTGTCTTTCTCTCCCTCCCTCTCTCTCTCCCACCACACCTCTCTCTCTCTCCTTCTCTGCATACAAATGTGTTTGTATGTATAGGCCCATAAATGAGAATATTTTGCATGTTATATAGAGATAAAGGAAGAGAGGATGTCTTTTTGTAATTGTAGAGCTCCTTTGAAGAAATTTCCAACCTCTCCAAATGTGCTTTTTTCCCCCATGCCAGGATTCTAGCTGTCTGGTAAGGCAGCAAGAATGTATAATGTATACTGAAGGATGAGCTCAGTAGACAGCCCTAACTGCATGTCATAAACTGAGCAATTGAAATTCTTCATTCACTTTATCTATTCCTATGTGGATGGGTGGGCCATCTCTTAACCACTATTTGAGTGTCTGGAATATAGTCAGATACAGAAATTTGAGATTTTACCATCTATAAGTTATTTCCTTTTAAATTTGGATTCTAGGCTGAATCTCTTCCCTGACAAGGGCAAACACTTTTGGTGAGCACACATCTCTTTATTTTATACCTAATATAAATGATCAGAGGATCACTGAACAAGGTCATCACTTTTAGTCTATCTTTAAAGAATCACATGTAGTTTTCATGTATACATGAGAGATAACTTGTTTAATCAGTCAATAAGAATTTATTACACATCTGCTCTGTGTCAGGCATTATCAGATTATGTCCATTTTTTGTAGTCAACAAACAATATGTATCATCACCTTATAACCATATTGTATAATACATTGTAAGCAGTATATTCACAATCTTGTATTTTCTACATTTTTTTCAGAAAAATTGTGAATTGGTAAAAGATACAGTTCAATCTCCTTTGTGAAAACTGACCTGTCCCTTACTATTATGAAAGATTTCCTTGAAATCTATATTTTCATTCTCATAAAATTTTATATAAATGAGGATATAGACATTGACAATGGGAACTATTGATGGTCTCCTTGCTCATCTCCATTTGGAGTGAAAAGGTCTGAGATTCATTAAGTCCTATATATCTTCCCCTCCCTTGTGATTCAATTACTCAATTCCTCAAAAGTTTAATATAAATATTTAAGGAATTTATTGTCAGCTCCAGGAGGGGGTAGGAAAGAGGGGAGGGAGAGAAAATGAATAATGTGACCATGGAAAAATATTTTAAAAATTTTAAAAAATTTTAAAAAGTTAACACAAAGGGGGGAAAGAATGTAAAAAATAAAATAAATATTTGAAAATTAAAGCAATTTACTTAACTTTAGACTTAAAAATTAATGAAAATACAATAGTTGTTCCAATAAAATTATTAAAAATAAACACACGTTATAATATTTTTAAATGAATACCTTATGTACCTTCTCCTTTTCAATAATTATTCATTCATTTTAGAAAATTTTTAGAATGACAGCAAAGCAGGAATAGGCCAAACTCCAAATTTAATAATCTGTCTCAGTATTTCCTTTGGTGCAATCAATGGTTCATTGGTTCATTCCACTTGATCTATTCAGACTCCAAGTTGGTCATTTTGGGTCACATGGAGTCCTTGGAGGTAAGACTGATATTCTGTCTGTCAGTCTTGATATAGGATCTGCTCAGTGTCTCTTTGAACAATAGATTACCTTCAATAAATTTGTCACCCTTAACTTTCTGTAAACCTTTTTTGTGATAATGTGTAAGATTCTATAGAATGATTTTAAGAAAATTCGTCAGTTCAAGAAGGATCACAAGATTTCATAGAATCGGAGATTTACAGTTATAAGGAGTCCCATTTAGTAGTTTTTGGTCCTGTCCAACTCTTCATGACTCCATTTGGAGTTTTCTTGGTAAAAATATTGGAATAGTTTGCCATTTTCTTGAACATTTCCTTGTTCAGTTTAATTTACAGATGAGGAAACTCAGGTAGACAGGATTAAGTGACTTGTCTAGAGTCACACCTCTAGTAAGTATCAGATATGGGATTTAAACCCAGTTCATCCTAATCTCCTATATTTAATCTCTTTTTTCTTTGTTTCAGTCTAATTTTCTCAAAAAGATCTACACAGTATTCCAGTAAAATATCACCATTTTATATATGCAAGCTCTAAGCCTATATAACTTGCTATTATTACTTTTAAAACCAAACCAAACCTGAAATAATGGTTTCCATAACTTTTCCAGATAAAGCTCACATTCTTTTCCCCCCTTCAAAATGTTTGATGGTTTTCATTTAGCATGGATTCTCTGGCAGGGTTCCTGGCTCCCAATCTAATTATTGTGCATTTGTCTTCTGCAAACTTACATTTATCTCCTGACCCAGTCACCTAACCAGCCTCAATTTTTTTAAACCTGGCTGTATTTTCTCATTCCTTCTATCTACTTCTATTTTTAGTGTATATCTGTTAACACTTTGGTCTCATTTTAATAGCTTTTCCAAATCACTTACACCATGAATACATTTGGGGGTGCACCTAGCTTAAAGACTGCATGAATATCAGAAAGGGTCTCAGCAAGTTACTTTGAAGAGGGAAGTTTCCTCCCCTAGATTGCCTGCTCTTTAAGCACAAAAAAACTGTGAAAGAAGCATCCTTTTCCTGCTCTTAGATACTCACATCCAATGCTACAGTTACACTAGGCCCCTTCCAACTGAAAAAGGCTAAGTGATTAGATAATGGCATATGTAGCACCAAAAATCTTAGATAGTAATCTTTTGGCTGTATTCCTTTTTTATTGTCCTTTAATCTAAATAACTTGAATTAATTTCACAGGACAATTTCGAAGATCAAATCAGATAATGTCTGTAAAGTGCTTTGCCAACTCTAAAGTGGTACTTAAATGCTAGCTATTATTTTGGCCATCTCATTCTCATTTCTTTGAACAGGTTTAAGTTGCAAACAGTACTGAACAAGTTGCTATCCTGTTTTTTTTGTTTAATTTTTTCCCCTTTTTATTTAATACTCTATGGATGTAGAGCTAAAATGCTTATTGAAGCAGAACAAGTATTAGTATGTAAGCTCATCTTCCTGTTGGCTTACTAAAAGCATCCTTGGTACAATTCCAATAGAAAACAGGACAACACGGATGTTATCCCTGCAGCTCATCCTGTTCCCTTGCAATTTTTATCTTCTGTGCTAAATCTCTATATTTGGAAAGCTTTTCATTCCAAGAAGTTTGGATGTCATGAGTATTTGGTATGGTGACATTGACTGAAAATGCTATTCTTATGTTTTTATATGAAAAACAAAGATTAATTTCCTTGTGATAGGGAAAATGTAAAAGAAAATATTAACCATGTCTAAGTTAAAGGAACCATCTCTGGGAGTGCAGGGAGTAGCCTGTACCAAACAATGTCTTTGTGGACCATTACTAGGAGAACTTGACTTCTAATTAGGTTGAATTTCTCATAATCTTTGGATCATTAAAACTGGTAGTTAAGTCCATTGGGACCTGAAAATGTTTGAAAGGCTGTTAATTGTGAGTTTTTTGAAAGCAGGGACTGTTTCTGCCTTTTTTTTTTTTTTTGTATCCCAACACCTACCACAATGTCTGGTGCTTAATCAATATTTGTTAACTTAGATGCTTTTCAACTTGACTTAATGACTGATTTTACATTTCATTTTGTCTTGGCTAATACCTGGCACCCATTCTGGTCAATTCTCTTTTTCTGTTGCCTCTCCCTCTGATGCAGAAGCTTCCCCTGTCACCAACTACTATTACTAGGATTACCTACTATCGTTCAGCTCCAAGATAGGACTTCTAGGTCTTTCAAGCTTTCAAGATCCTCAGAACATGTCCCTTTAGGGGCTATTTTTCAATAAAGATCAGGAAAAAGGGTCAGAGCATCCAAGGTCCTCTCATCAAGCCCACTTTTATTAAGTCCAAGCCCTGTATGGTGAGCAACAGATGGCCATCATGCCATCAAGTAAAGAAGGACTGACCTTTGCCACTCCCTGAAAATACATTTTACCACTTCAAAAGTCAGTCAAGAGAAAGCCAGCTAGAAATGACCTCTTCCTGAAGCAGGCCAATGGGTATCTCTCATGTCATGCTGTATCATTAAGTGCTTTCAAGGATTGGAGGTAGGCTTCCCCAAATCATCTTTGTGGCCCACCAGATGCAGCCAAGGAATCATGCTCTGAGGAATAGCCCCTATAGGAGGCCATATTGTGGATTAAAAAACTATGATAAAAATCTAAATGTATCATGGTTAGTGAATTATATTTTGTTATGTTGTCTCCAATGTTCTCAATATAGTATAAATTCCCAGATTTTTCTCAAAGCCTAGGTTAGCATAGTTTGATACTCTGGCAGAAAAAGGGACACGAGCAATGAATAGCTATCGAGTTATCCATTTTCCATTCTTTAGGCTTAGTATTTCTTTTGAATGCTGTGAACTTTTACAAAATGTCACTAAAATGTTAACCATTTTTGTGTTTCATGGAATTGCTATACCAGTTTCAGTGTTGCAGAATCTATTTCAAATGCCATTAAAAAACTTTCATTCTTACTCTGCCATTCCACGTATAGCCTTGATGAATGCATAAAGCAATCTCTAGTCTCATCCTCTCAAAAGAGAGGAAAAGTATTTTTTACCATAGAATAACAATTTATATTGATTTAGAATAGCTCATTCTTCTGACTCTTTTTTGAATTATACCTAAATTGAAACAGTCTACCACAGTGACTGTGAAGCTGGTATTGGTGTGGAAAGGCTCTAGGTTCACATCCCGCCACTGACTTTTGGGAAAGTCACTTGACTTCTAGGTCCTTAGACTACCCTCTCAGACTATAAGTTATAGAGAAGTTGTTTATCTGTATTAGTGGAGTGTTCATGATTGGTCCCCAAAATAATATTATTTAAATTCTCTGAAAGCTATGATTTATTGATGTTGGGCTTATCAAAGATGGGGGATCTTTCTAGAGAGAATACTTGGTAGTATCAGTCATCATCATGTCTTCGTTAATATACCCAGGTATATACTTAGTGGCTCAAATGAAAAACTTTGATAGAATCTTTTACACTTTCTTCTGAATCCCTTCTGACCCTTCCTCCCCAATTCTTACATTCAGTGCATACTCCCTCTTCTTGCCCCTCACTGACCCAATCTAGAATTTTTTTTATCTGACTGCCAAAACAGTATCCTGCTGCCCATCATCCACCATTTAGCATTGCTGCCCATTGATCTGCATCATATACAGAGAAGATCCTATCAAGCCTGTTGAAAAGCTCCCTGATACCTTATCCTTATATAAACTCCATTCTCCTGAGCCTGACATTCAAGGTCCTCCATAAGCTATTGCCATCTACCTGTACCTCTCTACACATCTCACACTGCTCCCATGTCTCTCTACTCTGTTCTTCTGAAACTGCCTAATTACTGTATGCAACTACTGTATCCTGCTTTTTTTAAATTATCACACATTTGCTCAACCAGCTAGAATGTCCTCTGTCCCTGTGGCTAGTAAAATATTTTAAGACCCATCTAATGAGACTATTTCAAAGAAGCCTTCCCTGATTTTCATCCTTTTTCCACTCCGTCAAAATTGATTCATATTTTGCATTTCTTTTGTGTACATATTATGTTTACTCTCTTTTTTAAAATAATATTTTATTTGATCATTTCCAAGCATTATTCATTAAAGACAAAGATCCTATTCTTTTCCTCCCCCCTCCCCCCTTAGCCGACTCGTGATTCCACTGGGTATCACATGTGTTCTTGATTCGAACCCATTGTCATGTTGTTAGTATTTGCATTAGAGTGTTCGTTTGGAGTCTCTCCTCTGTCATGTCCCCTCAACTGCTTTAGTCAGGCAGTTGCTTTTCCTCGGTGTTTCTACTCCCAGTTTATCCTCTGCTTATGAATAGTGTTTTTTCTCCTAGATCCCTGCAGTTTGTTCAGGGACATTACACCGCCACTAATGGAGAAGTCCATTACATTCGATTATACCACAGTGTATTAGTCTCTGTGTACAATGTTCTCCTGGTTCTGCTCCTCTCGCTCTGCATCACTTCCTGGAGGTCATTCCAGTCTCCATGGAATTCCTCCACTTTATTACTCCTTTTAGCACAATAGTATTCCATCACCAACATATACCACAATTTGCTCAGCCATTCCCCAATTAAAGGGCATCCCCTCGTTTTCCAATATTTGGCCACCACAAAGAGCGCAGCTATGAATATTTTTGTACAAGTCTTTTTGTCCATTGTCTCTTTGGGGTACAGACCAAGCAAGTACTATGGCTAGATCAAAGGGTAGATATTCTTTTAGCGCCCTTTGGACATAGTTCCAAATTGCCCTCCAGAATGTTTGGATCAGTTCACAACTCCACCAGCAATGAATTAATGTCCCTACTTTGCCACACCCCCTCCATCATTCATTACTTTCCTTTGCTATCATGTTAGCCAATCTGCTAGGTGTGAGGTGATACCTCAGAGTTGTTTTGATTTGCATCTCTCTGATTATAAGATATTTAGAACACTTCTTCATAGTTTTGATTTATTTGGCTGAGAACTGCCTGTTCCTGTCCCTTGCCCATTTATCAATTGGAGAATGGCTTGGATTTTTGTACAGTAGATTTAGCTCTTTATAAATTTTAGTAATTAAACCTTTGTCAGAGGTTTTTATGAAGATTTTTTCCCAATTTGTTGTTTCCCTTCTGATTTTAGTTACATTGGTTTTGTTTGTACAAAAGCTTTTTAATTTGATGTAGTCGAAATTATTTATTTTACATTTTGTGACTCTTTCTATGTCTTGCTTGATTTTAAAGTCTTTCCCCTCCCAAAGGTCTGACATGTATACTATTCTGTGTTTACCCAATTTACTTATGGTTTCCTTCTTTATGTTTAAGTCATTCACCCATTGTGAATTTATCTTGGTGTAGGGTGTGAGGTGTTGATCAATTCCTAGTCTCTCCCACACTATCTTCCAATTTTCCCAGCAGTTTTTATCTAATAGAGGATTTTTGTCCCAAAAGCTGGGATCTTTGAGTTTATCGTATACTGTCTGGCTGAGGTCACTTGCCCCCAGTCTATTCCACTGATCCTCCTTTCTGTCTCTTATCGAGTACCAAATTGTTTTGATGACTGCTGCTTTGTAATATAGTTTAAGGTCTGGGACTGCAAGCCCCCATCATTTGTGTTTTTTTTTTTTTCATTATTTCCCTGGATATCCTTGATCTTTTGTTATTCCAAATGAACTTTGTTATGTTTATTTTCTAAAGCAGTAAAGAAGTATTTTGGTAGTTCAATGGGTATGGCACTAAATAGATAAATAAGTTTGGGTAGGATGGTCATTTTTATTATATTGGCTTGTCCTATCCATGAGCAGTTAATGTTTTTCCAGTTGCTCAAGTCTAGTTTTAGTTTTGTGGAGAGTGTTTTGTAGTTGTGTTCATATAGTTCCTGTGTTTGTCTCAGGAAATAGATTCCTAGGTATTTTATTTTGTCTGAGGTGATTTTGAATGGGATTTCTCTTTCTAGTTTTTGCTGCTGAGCTGTGTTGGAGTTATATAGAAATGCTGATGACTTATGTGGGTTTATTTTGTATCCTGCAACTTTGCTAAAGTTGTTGATTATTTCAATTAGCTTTTTGGTTGAATCTCTAGGATTATTTAAGTAGACCATCATGTCATCTGCAAAGAGTGATAACTTGGTCTCCTCCTTGCCTATTTTGATGCCTTCAATTTCTTTTTCTTCTCTAATTGCTACTGCTAGTGTTTCTAGTACAATGTGAAATAGTAGAGGTCATAATGGGCATCCTTGTTTCACTCCTGATCGTATTGGGAATGCATGTAGTTTATCCCCATTGCAGATGATATTAGCTGATGGTTTTAGATATATACTGTTTATTATTTTTAGGAACAACCCTTCTATTCCTATACTTTCTAGTGTTTTTAATAGGAATGGGTGTTGTTTTTTATCAAAGGCTTTTTCTGCGTCAATTGAGATAATCGTGTGGTTCTTGTTGGTTTGCTTGTTGATGTGGTCAATTATGTGGATGGTTTTCCTAATATTGAACCAGCCCTGCATCCCTGGTATAAATCCTACTTGATCATGGTGGATGACCCTTCTGATCCCTTGCTGGAGTCTTTTTGCTAGTATCCTATTTAAGATTTTTGCATCTATATTCATTAGGGAGATTGGTCTATAGTTTTCTTTCTCTGATTTTGACCTGCCTGGCTTTGTAATCAGTACAATGTGTCATAAAAGGAGTTTGGTAGAACTCCCTCTTTGCTTATTATGTCAAATAGTTTGTATAGTATTGGGATTAACTGTTCTCTGAATGTTTGATAGAATTCACTGGTGAATCCATCGGGCCCTGGGGATTTTTTTCTTAGGAAGTTCTTTGATTGCCTGTTGGATTTCATTTTCTGATATGGAATTATTTAAGAATTCTATTTCCGGGGACATCTGGGTAGCTCAGTGGATTGAGAGTCAGGCTTAGAGATGGGAGGTCCTAGGTTCAAATCTGACCTCAGACACTTCTCAGCTGTGTGACCCTGGGCAAGTCACTTTACCCCCATTGCCTAGCCCTTACCACTCTTCCGCCTTGGAGCCAGTACACAGTATTGACTCCAAGACAGAAGGTAAGGGTTAAAAAAAAAAAGAATTCTATTTCCTCTTCTGTTTGTCTAGGCAGTTTGTATTTTTGTATATATTCATCCATATCACCTAAATTGGTCTATTTATTGCCATACAATTGGGCAAAGTAATTTTTAATGATTGCCTTTATTTCCTCTTAATCGGAGGTGATGTCCCCCTTTTCGTCTTTGATGCTGTTAATTTGCTTTTCTTCTTTCCTTTTTTTAATTAGATTGACCAGTACTTTGTCTATTTTGTTTGTTTTTTCAAAGTACCAGCTTCTTGTCTTATTTATTAAATCATTAGTTCTATCACTTTCTATTTTATTAATTTCTCCCTTAATTTTTAGGATTTCTAGTTTGGCTTTCTGCTGGGGGTTTTTAATTTGATCGCTTTCGAGTTTTTTTATTTGCATTTCCAATTGATTGATCTCTGCTCTCCCTCGTTTGTTAATATATGCACTCAGGGATATGAATTTACCTCTGATTACTGCTTTGGCTGCATCCCAAAAGGTTTGAAAGGATGTCTCGCAATTGTCATTTTCCTCGGTGAAATTATTAATTGTTTCCATGATTTCTTCTCTAACTAAACAATTTTGGAGTATCATATTGTTTAATTTCCAATTAGTTTTTGATTTAGTTTTCCATGTACCATTACTGAACATTATTTTCATTGCCTTGTGTTCTGAAAAGGCTGCATTTATTATTTATGCTTTTTTGCATTTGTGTGCCATGTTTCTGTGACCTAATGTATAGTCAATCTTTATGAATGTGCCATGTGGTGCTGAGAAGAAGGTGTATTCCTTTTTATCCCTATTTATTTTTCTCCATATGTCTATTAATTCTAATTTTTCTAAGATTTAATTCACTTCTTTTACCTCTTTCTTATTTATTTTTTTATTTGATTTATCTAAATATGATAGTGGTTGGTTCAAGTCTCCCACTAATATGGTTTTACTGTCTATATCTTCCTTCAATTCTCCTAGTTTCTCCATTAAAAATTTGGGTGCTATATTATTTGGTGCATACATGTTGATTAGTGATATTTCCTCATTATCTAAAGTCCCTTTTAACAAAATATAATTACCTTCCCTATCCCTTTTGATCAGGTCTATTTTTGCTTTGGCTTTATCAGATATCATGATTGCAACTCCTGCCTTCTTTCTGTCAGTTGAGGCCAAGAAGGTCTTAGTCCATCCTTTAATTCTGACCTTGTGGGTGTCTACCCGTCTCATTTGTGTTTCTTGAAGACAACATATGATAGGGTTTTGGATTCTAATCCATTCTGCTATTCGTCTATGTTTTATAGGTGAGTTCATCCCATTCACCTTCAAAGTTATGACTGTCACTTGTGGACTCCCTGGCATTTTGATACCCTTCCCTAATTCTAACCTTTCTTCTTCAGCTCTACCTTTTAATCCAGTGATTTACTTTAAATCAGTCCCCCTTGTTCCCTCCCTTGATATGTTTCCCTTTCTAGTCCCTCCCTTTTTGTTCCCTCCCCCTTCCCCCTCTTCTTCCCTCCCTTTTCTGTGTTCCCTCCCCCCTTCCCCCTTGGTCTTCCCTTCTCCCTTCCCTTGTTGGCTAAGATAGAATTCACGATCCCAATGGATCTGGATGTTCTTCCCTCTCAGAGGTGATTTCCCTGAGATTAAGGTTTAAGTAAAAAAGCTCTTCCTCTGCTTCTTACAGGAGTTTTCTTCCCCTCCCCTTCCCATGTGAATCTTTGTGTGAGCAAGATTATTCTATTTGGTCTTTCTTTTCCCCCTGTTTACACATTATATTTTCCCCTCATATTAGTATACATAGATTGATATAAATATAGTCCTTATAGAAGAGAGTTTGGGTAAAAGAAAAAGATAACATATTTTTCCTTTTCCCTTTCCTTCATATTTACCTTTTTAGGTATTCCATGCTCTTTGTTTTTCGATATCGAACTTTCCACAGAGCTCTGGTCTTTTCTTTGCAAAAAGTTGGAAATCTTCTATTTTGTTGAATGCCCATACTTTCCCTTGGAAGTATATAGTCAGTTTTGCTGGATAGCTGATTCTTGGTTGAAGACCCAGCTCTCTTGCCTTTCTGAAGATCATGTTCCATGGCTTACGATCATTCAGAGTGGAACTTGCAAGGTCTTGTGTGACCCTGAATGGCATTCCTTTATATCTAAATTGTCTTTTTCTGGCTTCTTGTAGGAGTTTTTCTTTGGTTTGAAAGCTTTGGAATTTGGCAATTACATTCTTGGAAGTTGTCTTTTGGGGATTTAGTGTAGAGGGTGTTCTGTGTCAGTGGCTGTATTGCCCCCTTATTCTAGAATCTCTGGGCAATTTTCTTTGATTATATCTTGTATCATGATGTCGAGTTTGCTGTTTATTTCTGGCTTTTCTGGAAGTCCAATTATTCTTAAATTATCTCTTCTTCCTTCAGTTTCCAAGTCTGTCACCTTGTCAGTGAGATATTTTATGTTCTCTTCTAATTTCTTGATCTTTTGGCTTTGCTTTATTGATTCTTGCTCTTTTACCTGCTTGTTGTCTTTGAGTTGCCTAATTCTAACCTTTAAAGCCTGGTTTTCCTTTTCAGTTTGGTCAAACTGGTTTTGTAGATGCGTGAATTTCTTTTGCATTATTTCTCACTTTTCCTCTCAGAAGGCTTCCATCTTTTTGATCCTTTCCGATTCAAATTCTACATGGGTTTGTGGAGAGTTTCCATTTCCTTTGGAAGGTTTTGGAGCATTTGCTTGTGTTTCCTCTTCTATCTCCTCTGTATTTTGCATTTTTGCTCCACAAAATGTGTCCAAAGTCGCCCCCTTCTTCTTGTTTTTCTTGGAATTTTGGGGCTTTTGTGCTTCTGTGGAGTTTGCTATCTCTATCTGAGTGGGGAGGACTAGCTTTTCTTCTCTCTGTCTGGTGTTCAGAGGTTTTAGCCCTAGGCAGATTGAACATTCTATGCAGTTGTTGTTCTGTCTTCCCGGGGAAGCCAGGAATTGTTGGTGTTTCTGTGTTACTGCCCTTCTTAGTTCCCTCCCGATGCTTCTCTGTTGCCTCACTTCCACACTCTGAACCTGGCTCGGCCCTTTCCCTGGGGTGTTTGTTTCTGTGCCTTAGCTGGCCAGAAGAGCCAGCACTCTGTGGGGGAGGGGCCGTGGCTTCCAGGAGCTCCTAGGGCTCCTGATAAGATTAACTTTCTCTGAGTTGAACTGAGTATGCTTTGAGGCAGGGACCTTGAGACTTGGATGGAAGGATCCAGCCAGGGGGCTGCAGGTTCTCCCGTCTCTTTCTGTTTCCCTGCTGTCTGGGTGCCCCCGAGACTGGGTCAGGTTGTTTTCAGGATGTGGCCTTCACAATAGCCGGCTCCCGAGGCCCTTTTGCCAGCCCTGAGTGTTACTGTGGTTTCAGAGGACCCTGCTCTCTGAGGGGGGAGGGGCCGTGGCTTCCTAGAGCTCCTAGGGCTCCTGATAGGATTAACCTCAGACTGAGTATGCCCTGAGGCACGGACCTTCTGTGAGTCTCAGATGGAAAGATCTGGTCAGGGGGTTACAGGCTCCCCCATCTCTCTCTGTTTCCCTGCTGTCTGAGTGCCCCCTTGACTGGGTCAGGTTGTTTTCAGGAAGAGGCCTTCAGGATAGCTGGCCCTGAGGCTCTGAGCTTTCCTCTGCTGCCTCGGGCTCCGCTCTCTAGGTTGGGGGGATGGGTCCTGGGACCTTCCTTCTGCCTACCCCTTAGGTCCGAGTGATCTCGTGGTCTGGCTTTTGGGGGGGCCGTACATTTTGATCCAGGTCCAGGTCCAGGAGGAGGATTCCCGGGGTCTATGCCGTTGTTTGTTTTGAATTTCAGTGCCTTAAGAGCATATAGTTTGAGTTCGGTAGGGAAGGGTTTCCGGAGATCTGAACTTTAGCTTTCTCTAAGCCGCCATCTTGACCAGAAGGGTCGTTTGCTCTCTTTTTAATGGTTTAGGCCCATAATTTTATTAGTAGAGGGAATGCCCAGTGTATAAAATTTTTCTATGACACATCTTCCTGTACCATGAAACTCAAATTTTCATCTCTAACACAGTCTTAGAACATTGCTAAAGCTGAGAGGTTAAGTAGTTTGCTGTCTATATTTACACATTATATATATATATATATATATATATATATATATATATATATATATATATTTGTATACATAGATGGATGCATAGATAGATAGTAGATAGATAGATTGAGATAGATAGATAGATAGATAAAGGTAGATAGATATAGATGGATATATAGATACAGAGAGAGAGGATGGATGGGTGGGTAGATGGATGGATATAGATAGATATAGATGGATAGATAGATAGATAAATCAATTGACATGTTACAATCTCCTAAATTGTAATATTTGTGAGAGCAAGGACCATGGTTATTTTTTGTGTATCTTTTCTAGCCTTTAGTGCACCATAGTAGACCTTATAACAGCTTTTTTTTTTTTACTATATGCTATGCCTGCTGAATAGATATATTTTATAGAATTCAAACATTGTTATATTTTTACATCTTATGTTACATATAGTTAATAATTATATTTGTTGTCATTGATTGTCCTTCATTTTCAAAAAGGACCAATGACATGATATTTTGATTTGTAATTGAATTAGATTTAGAGTTGAGTTACAAAAAGTTGTCAATCTCACTCCATCTTCCAGAGTCATCAAAGCCCAGAGGCATGACAGAAGCCAAGATGATTCATGATGGTCAGGATACATTGGATGACTTTGGCTTCTTTAATGTCTGACCAAGTTTTAGAACTAAAAACACCGGAACACCTGCTTCAACTGCCTTCATGGCAACAAATGTTCTCATCTGCCCATTCTGACATGTGAAGTCTTGGTTGGGTTAGACATCCCCCTAACTCACCAATGGGCTTGACTTTTCCTGGTTAACCTTGATCTGATTCCTGGCTTAGCCTGCCTGCCAGGCCTCTGTCTGTCTGTCTGTATGTCTGTCTGTCTCTGTCTCTCTCTCTGTCTCTTTGTGTGTGTGTGTGTGTGTGTGTGTAGAGAAGAGAGATAGACAGACAGACAGATGGACAGACAGAGACAGAGAGAGAGAAAGAGAGAGAGGGAGAAAGAGAGTTTCATTTCATTTATATACAAAACTCTTTAGAGCTTTGTAAATTTGACTTTTTTTATTTATCCCATCAGGGGGAAATAGGTATTGGAGAAGCACGTGTAATGCCTGGCTAACAATGGCCTGCTGCCCCACCTCACCACCATGACCTGGCCAGTCTCTCTAAATTATTGCTTCTAGGATTGATTTTGATCACATTAGCCTTGGCCACAGGTCACTTAGTGTTGGTAAAGAAACATTTCTTAATTCTTACTTTGTGCCCGGTACTAACAGGCAGGGATACACATTTTCATATAAAAAAAGAACTGCTATTAAATATATTTTGTTCTAATTGAGGAACTCAACGTCTAAGGTGAAGTTAAAATGGAAAGGAGGTACTGCAGCAAGGATATTGCATTAGGAGAATCAAGGGTGGTCCATCTGGGCCTCTACCCCAGATTATGTGGAAGAACTTGCCAAGAGATGGTGGTGAGAAAGTAAAGGGAATAAGCATTTATATTGTACCTACTACACATAAGGCACAACACTAAGCAATTTTACAAATATTATTTAACTTGATCTGAATCACCCTTTGAGATAGTTGCTTTTAAAAAATCCTCATTTCATAGTTGAGAAAACTGAAACAAATAAAGGTTAAATCAAGAGTCAAACAGCTAGTAAGTAACTAAAGCTAGAGTTGAACTCAAGATTCTTATTCCAAGGCTGGCACACTACCCATAGTGCCACCAGCTGCCTCTGTGGGAGAAGGACCTCCAGAACCAAGTCAGGAGCCATCATGGTGAATCATGGTGGCATAGTCACTTCATGTTCATGGACTCTTTTTTCTTTAAACCTTACTTTCTGTCTTGGTATCAATTCTAAAGCAAAAGTACAACAAGGGCTAGGTAAATTGGGGTAAAGTGATTTGTCCAGGGTCACAAGTTAGGAAACATCTGAAGCTAGATTTGAACTTGAATCTTCCCGATTACAGGTCTCACACTCTAGCCATAGCTGCCTCCATGAACTCTTAAAATTCTTTTCACACCCACATTGAACATAGATTTTAAAATATTCTTGTATTATAGATAAATCTTTTTATACTCTGTAGTATAACTATATTAACACCATAAATTATAGAAGGGATTACTCAAAAAAATTTTAAGAAACTGTACATATAATCTAAAGGAAGCAAACAATTCTTTAGATGTTTATTTAAATTAATCTCTTAACTATTTCAAATTAAAACTGCATTGAAGAATATTATGAAAATATTACTATATACAGAATTTGAACAACTTAAATGAATAAATAAAATGTAAAACTCTGAAAGTGATGTAAAAACCACAATCACAGAATAACTCCATCCTCTGAGAGTACAAGAAGAGTTCAAATGTGGGTCCCTGAACAAATGAACATACATAGCCACTGTGAAAAAATAAATTCTGATTCATTTAGAATAGATCAAAGCAACCTAAATAAAAATCAGAAAGCAAGTTAGTGAAAGTCATGACTAAAAGAGATCTCTCTTTTGACTTTAGTTTTCATATCCTGTGTTAAAGGAAACATTTCAGAATACTTCTAGAAACAACTATCTTTTGTAGTCCTTAGAAAATGAAAACCTAATGTAGAACATGAAAATGGCACCTAGATAGAACATATTTTCACTAAAAACATAAGGCAGCTACAAGGATATCACCATATGTTTATCTCCTGTTCTGGATAACAGACTCCTCTTCACCATAATTGTTTCACTTTGCCATTTCTGTCAGTGTGGACACAAATCTACAGTTTAGAAATAGCAATATGATCTTTCGCTTTTTTGACTTCTGAGTTGGTCAGAATTCCTGCAGTTTATTAGAGCTTGGCTAGACATGGAAGAAGTCAGAGTCATCCACAGAATCACACTTGGACTTCATTGACTCTGGAAAAGGGTGAGGTTGATGACATTGTACAATTTTGCCTCACTTAAATCAAATTTATTCATAAGTCAAGACATCACCTCATGATGTCATTGGATCTCTTAAAAATAAAGGATAACCAATAAAAGACACTAGACTTGTATTAAAAAGAGCTAGATTTAAGGTCCAAATCTTATATTTCTTAGAGCTGTGTGACCTCAGACAAGTCACTTAATTTTTCCAAACCTTTCAGTTTGTCCTCATCCATAAAATAGATGGGAGGACAGGACCATCTGATTACAGGGTCCCTTCCAGCACTAACAAGCAGTGATTTTCTATAATTCTGGACTGTTAACTGGTCTGAAGTGTCTCCAGCTCTGTCTCTTGTTCCAAACAATTTAATAGAGCCCTGGGTCTGTAGTCAGCAAGAATTTGAGTTCAAATTCTGCCTCAGACACTTACTACCTTCTAGTAGC
Organism: Monodelphis domestica; assembly: GCF_027887165.1. Taxonomy (NCBI): domain Eukaryota; kingdom Metazoa; phylum Chordata; class Mammalia; order Didelphimorphia; family Didelphidae; genus Monodelphis; species Monodelphis domestica. The sequence continues at coordinate 286,437,677 of NC_077232.1, read as the reverse complement.
ATGATCCTGGGCAAATCAATTTCCTCAGTTTTCTCATCTATAAAATGGAATTAATACATAATTAGCACCTACCTCCCAGGGTAATTGAGAGGATAAAATGGCTAAAATTTATCAAGGACTTTGCTAAATTTAGAGAGCTATAAATATGCTGATAATACACATTATTGTTGTTTTATTATTTTATTCATTATTGTAATTCTAGTCCCTAAGTACATTGCTATGGCACACTCTCCTTATTGGTGAAGATTAATGTTCTGTGCCTATATGAAAGATGGGGCAGATTTGGCAAGAGTGAGAGAGAAGATAATTTTTCAGTGTTTTTGAGCTGGAGAGACTCTTCAGGTGTCTCCAGTTTTTTTAGGACTTTCTGGCTTCTGGTTTTGAGAGGAAACATGGACAATGCCAACCCCACTTCAGGTTGCTGAAGGATAAGACTCTGGAAAGAAATGAAAGGAACTGGCAATCTCCACATGCCCCTGACCCCAGCTTAATATACTGGAGACTCTAGAGAGCTTCCACTAGAGTGAGATTTAGGACTCTTTTTCTCTTTCTTGGATGACCTGAGTTACATTGCTCCCAGTGAAAGAACCCCTTCGCTCTGGATTGTCTGATTTATATTCTCTGTATACTTTCTCTGATTGCTATTTGCTCTTGGTTAAAAGGGTTTCTTAGTTACCTATTATAGCATTCATTGTGGGAAAAGGGGTCAAACCCTGGATATAAAGCTTGGAATATTGATAATTAAAAAGTGACAGAAGCTAGCTTAAATTTGAAAATCATATTCCCTAGACTAATACTATTTGAGGGTGCAGATAAATGTTATTCTAACCCAGCAGCCTCTTTCTCTCAGGAGAACAGAATGGATAAGCTTTGTTTCTAGTCACAACTTCTGGCTTCCTTTCCTTGAAGGAAACAAAATTTCCTTTAGAGAAAGTGGCAAAAGATGTCTATTCTGCCCTTCTGAGCCATAAGACATCCCCATGCTGCACAAAGAGGAAAGCCCTTCAAAACATGATAATGATGGGTACCAGGTAAACATGGTGGTAGTCTAGACACAAGACATCCTCTCCTCAGCACCCACTGATATAGACTACCTCAAAAGACCAAAAAAACCCAAAACAAATTCATGAGTACGAGGGGACTCTACAGTGGTGCTCAGCATTGAAGGTACATGGGATTTAGGCATTTCCACACTAAAAGAGGCTGAAAAAGCTCCCACCAAAACACAAGCTATCTTTCATCCCCCACCCCACATATGGAGTCAGAGTCAGAGTGAATTCATGCCAGAATCAGCAAGTGAGCAAGAGGCACCTATAGAGTGAGTAAAGGGCACCTCTAGGTCCTTGGGAGCTGACTAAGACCACCAAAGACCTACCCCTGAGAGCAGTTTCACTTGAAACCCCAGCAGGCTGAACAGTTCAGACTGTCAGCAATCGTGGGAAGATAGCACAGAGAAGGGCAGCAAACATCAGAAGCTGCAGAGAATTTAGAGATGGCCTCAGGCAAAATTCTTGCTCCTTAACTCCATACACAGATAGTGTGCCCATCTCACTCAGATTTCTGACTAAAAAGGGAAGGAAAAATCTCCACAGTGATTGAAAATTGTGTCCAGGAACAACAACCTCCCTCCCAGAAAAGAAAGAAGAAGGAATTGACCCTGGAAAGTTTTTATGGAGGAAAAACCCAGGCTACAGTGGAAATAGAGGAGGAAATTCAAATAAATTCCCCAAAACCTTCCAAAAAACATAGAAATTGGCCACAGCTCTGGAAGAATTTAAATTGGATCTTATAAAAAAGATGAAAGCCTTCAGGCAAGAAAGATGGGAAATAATTCAAAGAGAAAACAAAAGATTAAAGACAAGATGGCATAGCATCTAAATTTCTAAAGGAGAAACTAGTGGAGCTCAAGGATGAAATAGATAGAAAAACTATACTAGTGGGAGATCTGAACCTTCCTCTATCCGAACTAGATAAATAAAACCAAAAAATAAATAAGAACGAGGTATGAGAAGTGAATAAAATCTTAGAAAAATTAGAGTTAGTAGCTATGTGGAGAAAAATGAATAGGGACAAAAAGGAATACACCTTGTTTTCAGCAGCACATGGTTCATTCACAAAAATTGACCATGTATTAGGGTATAAAAACATTACAAACAAGTGCAGAAGAGCAGAAATAATAACTTTAGCCTTGTCAGATCGCAATACTAAGAAAATAATAATTAGTAAGGGTACATGGATAGGCAAATCAAAAATTAATTGGAAATTAAACAATATCATTCTCCAAAATCGATTAAAGAACAAATCATAGAAACAATTAATAATTTCATTGAAGAAAATTACAATAATGAGACATCATTTCAAAACCTATGAGATGCATTCACAGCACTACTCAGGGGGAAATTTATATCCTTGCTTTCATATATTAAGAAGCTAGAGAGGGATGAGGTCAATGAGTTGGGCATGCAAATTAAAAAACTAGAAAGTGAACAAATTAAAAATCCTCAGATGAAGACTAAATTAGAGAACCTAAAATCAAAGGAGAAATTAATAAAATTGAAAATCAAAGAACTATTGATTTAATTAAAAAGACTAGAAGCTGGTACTTTGAAAAAAATATAAAATAGACAACCTATTGGTCAATCTAATTAAAAAAAAGAAAGAAGAAAACCAAACTGACAGTATCCAAGATGAAAAGGGAGACAACACCTCTAATGAAGAGGAAATTAAGGCAATTATTAAAAACTATTATGCCCAATTATATGGCAGCAAATATTGCAGTCTAGGTGACATGGATGAATACTTACAAAAATATAAATTGCCTAGACTAACAGAGGAAGAAATAGATTACACAAACAACCCCATATCAGAAAAAGAAATTGGAAAAAAAAACCATCAAAGAACTCCATAAAAAAATCCCCAGGTCCTGATGAATTCACAAATGAATTCTATCAAACATTCAAAGAACAACTAATCCCAATATTATACAAAATATTTGACAGAATAAGCAAAGAGGAAGTTCTACCAAATTCATTTTATGACACAAATATGGTACTGATTCCAAAGCCAGGCAGGTCAAAAACAGAGAAAGAAGACTATAGACCAATCTCCTTAATGAATATAGATGCAAAAATATTAAATAAGATACTAGCAAAAAGACTCCAGCAAGTGATCACACAAGGGTTATTCACTATGACCTCGTAGGATTCATTCCAGGAATTCAAGGATGGTTCAATATTAGGAAAACCATCCACATAATTGACAACAAGCAAACCAAAAAAAATCACATGATTATTTCAATAGATACAGAAAAATTCTTTGACAAGATACAACACACATTCCTACTGAAAACACTAGAAAGCTTAGGAATAGAAGGACTTTTTCCTAAAAATAATAAACAGTTTATATTTAAAACCATCAGTAAACATCATCAGCAATGGGGATAAACTAGAAGCCTTCCCAATAAGATCAGGAGTGAAACAAGGATGCCCATTATCACCTCTATTATTTAACATTGTTCTAGAAACACTAGCTATAGTGATTAAAGATGAAAAGGAAGTTGAAGGTATTAAAATAGGCAATGAGGAGACCAAGTTATCATTCTTTGCATAGCCCTGCTGGGTCTGTACCCCAAAGAGATAATGGAGAAAAAGACATGTACAGGAATATTCATAGCTGCGCTCTTTGTGGTGGCAAAAAATTGGAAAATGAGGGGATGCCCTTCACTTGGGGAATGGCTGAACAAATTGTGGTATATGTTGGTGATGGAATACTATTGTGTTCAAAGTAATAATAAACTGGAGGAATTCCATGGAGACTGGAACAACCTCCAGGAAGTGATGCAGAGTGAGAGGAGCAGAATCAGGAGAACATTGTACACAGAGACTGATACACTGTGGTACAATGGAATGTAATGGACTTCTCCATTAGTGGCAATGCAGTGATCCTGAACAACCCAGAGGGATCTATGAGAGAGAACACTATCCACATTCAGAGGAAAAACTGTGGAATTAAAAACACAGAGGGGGCAGTTGGGTAGCTCAGTGGATTGAGAGACAGGCCTAGAGGCAGGAGGTCCTAGGTTCAAATCTGACCTCAGACACTTCCCAGCTGTGTGACCCTGGGCAAGTCACTTAACCCCCATTGCTTAGCACTTACCACTCTTCTGCCGTGGAGCCAATACAAAGTATTGACTCCAAGAAGGAAGGTAAGGATTTTAAAAAAAAAAACACCGAAGAAATGCAACTGCTTGATTACATGGGTTGAGGTGCCTATAGACCCTAAATGAACATCAACAGCATGGAAATAGGCTCTGATCAAGGACACATGTAATACCCAGTAGAATTGCGTGTTGGCATTGGAAAGGTGGGGGGGAGAGGAGGGAGGAATAGAATATGATTTTTGTAACAAAGGAATAATGTTTGCAATTGACCAAATTAAAAAATAAAATAAAATATAAAATACCAAAATATTTAAACATATAAAAGTTGAACTGAAATTAAAAAACCCATGGTAATGATGATAATAATGTATACCTTCTTGGTAGATACTACTATAATATTTACTTTCATCATACTTTTTCCTCTGTCAAGGAAGTTTCTTTTTTTTTTCTCTTTCATGTTGTAATGGTAAGGATACATGATTTTAAGGAAGAAGGAACTAGTTTGAATCCCAGTCTTGACACTTTGGGGCAAGTCACTAGCCTTGGCCTTAGTTTCCTCCTCTGTAAAATGAAATGGTTGGTTGAAATGATCTTAAAGATAAGATCTAAGTTCTATTATTTTATAAAGCCTTTATACCACCAGAACCTTTCATCTCATAGTAGACTTCGACTGCTTCTCAGGACCTTCACATATACTGGCCTTAGTTTATTTATCCATTAATTCATTTATCCATTGTTTTCCATAGATAGCATAAAATATATTTGTTGAGTGAATGTTTAAAGTAATGAATTTACGCATTTCTTACTGAACCTTCATCATACTCTGCTCTAATTAAACCTACCTACATAATACCTTTCACATGTTCTATAATGCTTAATAAATGCTTGTTAGATTGGAGAAGAAAATTATTTTATCTGGTAGTCATGTTTATTTTTGGTTTGGTACATTTCTATTTCAAAAATATTTCAATTTGTTCAGTGAAGACAAAAGATGAGATAAAAATGCCTTTTAGCAGAGGGGTCAAACAGCTTGTAAAATATATTTCTTACTGCCCATCTCATCCATGATTTTGAAGCCAGTTCCCCAAGTATTAGTGTCATAGTCTACAGGATGTCTCCTTCCACAATGAACTATCTTTGGGCTCCAGTGAATTTGGGTATGGTTTTGGGAGAGCTGACTCTGGAATGGGGTAATCATGGATCCATGATTCATGAGTCCATGGATCATGCCCCTCCCCCAGAAAAATCTCTTAAATAAGACTTAGATATGTTTCATTTCTAGGATTCCCCCTAAAATGGTTATTTTCTACAAAAGGTCTGCAATATACCAAACAGGTACCAGCTATAGAATATTCTTATACTAGAAAAAGAATGCTTAAAATACAAAAGACTTATGAGCATGTATTCAAAAATACTTCAAAGGATTTGACATCAGGATAACCCAAATTCTGTCTGGCTTCAGACACTTGTCAGTGTGACTAAGTCATTCAACTTTTCTTAACCACAACTTCACTATCTATTAAACAGAGATCATAAAAAGCACCCACTTTACAGGCTTGTTGGCTCTCTTTTCTTATCAGTAATGCCATTCATTACTATAGCTTCAAGCCCTAGCTTCTATGCAGATGAATCCCAAATCTCCAAACCTGATTTTTCTTCTGAGCTCCAGCCCAAATTTCTAGCTGCCTTCAAGACATCTCCATTTTTCCACATTACCTCTAGGATAAAATTCTATTTCCTGTTTGGCATGTAAAAGCACTTTACAATCTAGATCCAGTACACCTTTCCAATAATTTGGCATAATTAGGGTCACACCCTGCATTTCACCTAAATTGCTCCCTTGCTTTTCCAAAATACGGTGTTCCATCACCCATCTCCCTGTTTTTGAACAAGTTGTCCCATATATCTATAATGTACTCCCACTTGTTCTTTATTATTCATTAGTTTCCCTCAAGATTCAGCTCCAATGCCATTTCTCAAAGGAAGGCTTTTCTGAATTGTTTGGGCATTCTCCCTCCAATTATATTGCACTCATTTGTCTCCTTAAATGTTGTCTCCCTCCAATTGAATGTAAGTTCTTTGAAGGCAGGTGCTTTTATCTGTGTATTCCTGGCACCTCACCAGTATTTTTCCATATATCAGAAATGGTTGATAACTACTTGTTGAATTGAATTGGATTCTCTATTCACATTTCAAGTCTAACAAGTCTAAATCCAAGCTCATTATGTCATCCTACCCTAAATGTATGCTTCTCTTGAAATTGTTTTTTGACACTTTTACTGATCTCATTGACCACAACCAAAACCTGCTGGATGTCAATGACTTTCTTCTCCTTCATTCCTTATGACTAAACCATAAATACCAATGGATTCTTCCAGTGCAACATTTTTTACATATGTCTATTTCTCTCTTTTCTTACTGTTATTTCCTGAGTGTAGGATCTCATTGCCACTTTTTGGGAAGATTGCAATGATTTCCATTAAGTTGTTCCTCTCTCATATCCCCTTCATTCCCAGTCCCATCATCCAACTAACTGATCATGTGACTATTCTCGTCAAAAATATTTTCTGATTCCATATGACCTAAATTCAAATTCCCTCCCCTAAATTTAAGGTCTTCCTCAATTTGGTGCCATTCTCTGTTTATTGCCTTATCTCATATTCTTGTCCTAATACCCAGTGGAATCGGTCATGCTTTGCACCCTGAATATGCCTTGTATTCTCACACATTTCTAGCCTTTGCATATGTTGTTTCCTATGCCTAAAATAATACCATCCCTCTTCTTCTTTGCTTGCTAAATTATAATTGTTATTTAATGTCCCACAAAATATATCATATCCTCCCCAAAGCCTTCTCTATTCTGCCTGTCAAGGATCTGGATCTTTGAATATAAAATAGTACATTGATTTGTAATTCTCTAATGTCCTTAGCTATATCTGGAAGTTAGCCTGCCAATACATTTAAATACAGCTAGAAATTACTGCTTGCAGAAATAATGACTTAAATAATCAGAGAGATAGTTATTACTCATTATTGGGTCATCCCAATATAATCAAAAGGACAACATTACTTAATCAATTTATAGATTTAGTGAAATATAATCCCATGACTAAAGGGATGTTGTATAGCCACCCCCGCCCCCAAATGTTTGGATAGATTGAAAGGCCTAGAATCCAAAGAAAAGACAAAAAAAAATATAAAAGTGAAGGGGTCATAGCATTACTAGATTTCAACTATATTATAAAATAATACTAAAAAAATAATACTTATCAAACTACTTAGTCCTGTTTGAAAAGAAAACAAAAACACAGAAAAATTAGTTGATTAGTACAAGACAAGCAAAACCTAGAATGAATGATGGATTCTAGCCACATGTTTGATGAACCAAAGAGCATAATTTATTGGGAAATTTTTTGCTTTTATACAAAAACTGCTGAGAACACTAGAAAATAGCTTAGTAAAAAATAGGTTTAAAACAGTGTTCCATACCATAGAATATACTAACTGAAAAATGGATATGTGACCTTAATATGAAAGGTTACAGAACTTAGAGGAGAAATATAGTAGATGCCTTTCAAAGCATTGCCTAAGGCGAGAATTCTTAACCCAATAAGGAATAAAGGATGTCATGAAAGATAAAGTAGACAATCTTGATTAAAAAAGATTAAAAAGCTTTTGTATTCAAAATCATTTTGAAGATAGAATGCAAAGAAAATTGGATAGAAACATATTTGCATTAAATTATTGACAAAAGCTTGATATGTAGGTTTTATGGAGAATTAACACAAGTGCATCAGATTAATATTTATTTTCTGATAGATACATGGTCTCAGTATGATAATAAGCCATTTTCAAAAGGAGGAATTCAAACTATAAATGACCACATAAAATTATGCTCTAAATCCTTAAATTTAAGAGAAAGCAAGATAATATTCTATTTTATACTCCGAAAATTGTCAGATGATAATAAATGCTAACAGGCAATGATATAGAAACTGTAGAAAGATAGGCACTCCGATATACTATTGGTTAGTTAATACCATCATTCTGGGTAATAATTTAGAATTACATAAATAATGTGACTGAACTCTTCCAACTCTTTGATCAAACCAAATATCCCTAAAACCAAGAGGTTTATTGCATGAATAAATTCCAAGGATGTTAAAAATAAAAATAAAGGTTCAATATAATCTAAAACTTTTAAAATGACACCTTCTGTAGTAAAAAAAAATGCTATAAACAAAGTGGATATCTATCAGGTAGAGAATGACCAGAAAAAGTCAAAGTAATAGCACATGATTATGCAAGCAGAAGTACAACATATGATAAATTCAGAGCAATTTGGGAAGATTTATATGAATTGCTATATCAGATGAACAGAACCAAATTCTATACAATGAGTGCAACAGTATAAAATAAAATGTCACTAAAAGTAAGTTGAGTGCTAAGCAAAAGCAACTCAATAATGATCCAAGAAAACAGATAATGGAGCATAACACCCTCCTTCTAGTGGTGAGGTGCAGGACTACTAGGGAAGAATATTATACTCACTTCTAGATATATTTGTTTTAGTGAAGGATTCAGTCTGTAGCATGAGAAGGATTCCCCAAATTATTATGATATAAAGACAAAATGCAACAATAACACTTTAAACTATTACTCTGCTGTATTTTCATATATTTCTAAAGGTAGCAGTTTCCAAAATTCGAGCAACACGATTAACATTTTTTCTTATGTTTGATTTTCCAACAGCTAAGTAAAGTTTTCAGAGACACTGTGCTTAAAGGAACGTTCAATGCTACCCTAAGGAATCCTTTATTGACTCGGGTGGAAAATGAATGTAAGGACCACACGATCAAAATACAATTCCAACCGGGGAGTAAACCTGCTTTTTAAAATGGTGAGTCTACCCAACTCCCTTAATAAGTGCATTAGTAGCCCCAGATTCAGTTTGCAATAGTTTCTGTCGTCCATAATTGCATGATTCATAATATCAATCACTTGGAGAGCAATGAAATGTCATCATCAGACGTTCCTTTGGCTGGCCTTTCTTTCCCAATACAAAGACATCCATCCTCTCCCTGCAGTTTTGTTTTTGTAAGTTCCTTTGGAAACCCTTGACCTTGACACATTTTAGTTGATTTGGAAATGATTGTACAAACAAGTGACATGGTATGATGAAAGGATTGTCAAGTCGGAAGCCCTTGTCAGAATCCACAACTTGCCAGGAACAGCTGAGATAGTGGTCAACACCTGGGGTTTCATGAGGACAAGAATGTGCTCTGGCCTGTGCTATCCCAGGGAGAAATTCCTCTTCCAGTCAGTACTCACCTCATTAAAAACCTTCATGTTCAGGGAGCTAACTACATTTGCATCAATTAAAAGGCACCAGAGTTCTGAAGAGAAAATTATTTACCCTTTTTGCTTTGGGTAATAAAATTCAAAGATCAATAGCCCGTGTAAATTACTGACCTACTTAGTGGAACAACAAAGGAAATGCAAAGAAGTGCCATCATTTTCTTATGTTGTTGAAGTACTGGCTTCATTTCTACTCCAGAACCCTGATGTTCCATTGACACATTATGCAAGGAAGAATTTCTTTTGATTAATTGTCCTTTGCCCAGTATCCTTTTGTTCAATTTGTGTTTGTAAGTGGAATAGAAGTCCCCCATTAACATTGCCAAAATCCTTCATCAGCCTTTACTTGTAATGGTATTCCTCAGCATATTCTTGTGGTTTTCAAATGAAATATATTTCCTCTTGCTAAGTAATCACTTTCTTCAACCACAAACCCCCAGACTCATAATAGGAACAGATGTTCATATTTGCAGTCCACTGAAGCAAGAATAAACATTCTTTATCTAGGGCCAGGCTGGAACCAGGATGCACAAGTAAAGCTTTATTTTTTGACTGGGCAAGTAGAATAGGCCAGTGTCAGCTCTGTGCCTGGGTAGGAGCTAGAACTATCCCATGGAAAGATCCATGAGGAAAAGATATGGGTCTAGAACAGGGCTTTGGAACTGAGGATGGTGAGCCTCTAAAGAAGCTAGAAGTTTCAGCTCTAGCTCAGAAAGAAGCTTTGGGAAAAATTAATAAGAGAATTTGAATGATTTCATATGATTGAGAACAATGCACACATGCACATGCACACACACACACATCATTACTAAATTTTTCCTTTTCCTCTGATTCTTCCTCTAAACCCAAAGTTTCTGAATAGATCCCCAATGGATATGAGTATAGAAGTATCAGGAAAAGGGGTGATTTATTCAACGGAAGGAAATAGCACAGCAACAATGGAGGCTGGTCCCAAATAGATCCTTTATGTTCTACACAAGATAGCCCTGTGATGAAGAGTGGAATGCTGGGACTTGGGAATAACTTGAAATCAAGTCAGAATTCAGACATTAGCTGTATTAAACCAGGGAAGTCATTTAATTTGTCTGCTTTTGTTTTCTCAACTATAAAGTAGGGATGATAGGCATAATAGGCACTTAATAAATACTGATTCCATCCCTCCTTCCTTCCTTCCTTCCTTCCTTCCTTCCTTCCTTCCTTCCTTCCTTCCTTCCTTCCTTCCTTCCTTCCTTCCTTCCTTCCTTCCTTCCTTCCTTCCTTCCTTCCTTCCTTCCTTCCTTCCTTCCTTCCTTCCTTCCTTCCTTCCTTCCTTCCTTCCTTCCTTCCTTCCTTCCTTCCTTCCTTCCTTCCTTCCTGTCAGTACTCACCTCATTAAAAACAACTGATCAAAAAGAGATTACAGAATACCTTTTGCTGGCATTGGGTATAGCTGGGCTGATTGATAACTCTATTGCCCATGCATAATCCTGGGTTTCAGTCCCAGGGTAGAGAGGACTATAGGTAGTTGGTGACAAAGGAGAAGGGGTTCTAGTCAAAGAGGAGTGCTAGTGTGTACAGCTGCAGGGGATAAAGAGACCCTTCCTTGGTAAAGGCAAGAGTGTAGACCGGAAGAGCAGTTATCATAACTTTTCCAGGATTGTAGCACCTTGGAAGTATCACAAAAAAGTAGATTCCTAGAATAGCTCTGTGAAGCAAAGTGAAAAAGTCCAAAGCTTAAAACCTTCCCATTTCCAAGTTAGTAGAGCCTAATAAAGTTCAAAGTAAAAAAAAAAGAGGCTGGAAAATAAATAAATAACCAAAAAATAAAACTTGATCATAAAAAGTTACTATGATGGCAGGGAAGACCAAGACATAAACTCAGAAAAAGGCAACACTATGAAAAGAGTAAGGGAAAAGGTCTCCTAGAAAAATGCTAATTAGACCCAAACCAAACAAAAATTCCTGGAAAAAATGGGGAAAGAAATGACAGTCATTCATTAAAATTATGAAAAAGAGAATTGACAGTTTGATAGAGGAAACACAAAAAATACTGAAGAAAATGACACCTTAAAAACATTATTTGACCAAATGTTTTAAAATAAAAATTCACTGAAGAAATCTCCTTGAAACAGAATAGGCCAAATGGAAAAGGAAGCAAAAAATCACTGAAGGAACTATTTTCTTTATGTAGCCCCCAGTAGTGAGAGTGAAACCCAGATTGCAAGGTCACTGGGAAGCCATGGTTTGGCCAGAATCAGGCACACAGGCTAGGCATCACATGAGGCCCTCAAAACCCCTCCTCTACCTGGCAACAACTGGTTGTCCTTGTTCTACCCACTTAAGTAAAACTTTTCCCTGAGAATCTGGACTAGAAGGTCACACGTTGACATATTGAAATATCCTATAGAAAAACCTGTCTAAGTTTTGGTGAGGTAAACTAAGTCATTGTACTAAGATTATAAATCGTTACTAACCATTGTCCTTGCAAAAGGCTTACTGAATCCCTTAGTTTACATCACTTTCTCTGTAAACTCAATAAACTTTGCCTCTGATTGCTACCAACATCATTGGCCCTTCTGATGCTTCTCATTTTCTCCCCACATCTCATTCTCCTCCAGAAGGAGGAGAATCTCCTCCTCCTTCAGGACTCCCAAATGTTTGTAAAGACCCTTTAGAATCTGTCACCATAAAAATTAAAATTAAAGTAACTAAAAGCTAATGACTCCTTGAGACATTAAGCAACAATAAAACAAAGTCGAAAGAATTAAAAAGTAGAAAAGATGGGAAATAACTAATTGGGAAAATAGTAAACGTGGAAAATAGATGAAAGAGAGATTATTTGAGAATTATTTTGCTAGCTGAAAGCCATGACCAAAAATAAAAAAGAATTTAGACATCATATTTTTAGAAATGATAAAGAAAACTGACCTGGCATCTTAGATTCAGAGGTTATTAAAGAAGTGGAAAGAATCCACTGTTCATTTCCTGAGAGAGATAACAAAATGAATACTTCCAGGAATCTTATAGACACATTCCTAATCTTCTGGGCCAAAGACAAAATATTTCAAACAGCCAGAAAGAAACAATTCGAACATAGAGCAATAGTGAAGATCATCCATGATTTAGCAACTTACACACTAAAGGAATATGATATTCCAAGAAGACAAAAGAGCTAGAATTACAACAAACAATCATCCATCCAGGAAAACTGAGTGTAATTTTTCAGGGGAAAATGAATATTTAATTTAAAAAATTTAGGAATTTACATCTATAATTATTATATTGCTTGCTTTTTAAAATTTGCATAAGATGGAATGGGAAAGGAGAGAATTTGAAACTCTAATTTTAATAATAAAAGTATGTTTGACAAAGATAAGTAATAAGCTAACATGTAAAAATATAAGACAGTTCTTATATTATGAAAAGGAAGGGAGTCTACACAAGGGCAGGAGAGTATAGACAACCTGATTGGAAGATGTAGTATTACTGGGTTAAATTTGGAAATGCTGTTTCTTAGCTTATGGACATTTGTGTGTTTTTGTATTTTCAGGCTGTTTGTGGATAGGCATGGGAGGGGAATTATTGGGCTTTCTAATGATGGATGATTGTTGTATTTTGAAATACCAAAGCTTTTTTGTTTTGTTTTGAAATTGACACCTAAAACATAAAAAATTAATAAAAGGAATGGAATTGATTGCAATGTTATAAAGAGGAGAAAATCTTATTATCCCTTTGGAGTCCCATCTTGTCTGTGAAACTAGAAAGACACCGTATCGCCAGTAGTCAAAGGTATCCTTGAGGAAGGGAGGGCAGGGCAATATAGTGAGTTAATATTTCCTGAAATAGGGTAACCATAGATAAAGGAAGGTCATTCATATAAAAAGATATGGGATGGAAGTGGGACTTGTGAGTATTATCTTGTTCAACAAGGGAGAAGTTATAGAATGATTCCAAGGCTGGGAAAAATAGGAGATATGCCTGTGTGTGAGAATGAGGATGGAAATCATACTATTTCAGTTAAAACAATGCCTAGCTAAGGCAGAATAAAGAAAAGTAGAATATAGTAAGCTGTGTCTGGGAAGGGGAAGATGGGGAGGTATGATGCTGGGCATATAAGCTAAGCAAATTGTAGGTAGACTTTTAGAAACTACATAACGGGGGACAGATGGGTGGCTCAGTGGATTGAGAGTCAGACCTAGAGATGGGAGGTCCTAGGTTCAAATCTGGCCTCAGACACTTCCTGCCTGTGTGACCCTGGGCAAGTCACTTGACCCCCATTGCATATCCCTTACCACTCTTCTGCCTTAGAACCAATACACAGTACTGATTCCAAGATGGAAGGTAAGGGTTTAAAAAATACATAACAATTTGATGAAAGGAAAAAATTCAATTATAAAATTGAATATTAGTAGTGTTGACATCCAGAACCTAGTTGGTACAAATCTATAATTGTGATTGTCATTCCCTAACAGATAAATAAAGAATGTGAACAAATAACTTTTAATGAAATATAAATTAGCAAAAATAAAATTCAATGAAAACAAAGGTCCAAAATTGCTAATAATCAGAGTAATGTGAATGAAAATACCTCTCATCCATAAGATTAATAAAAGGAGGTAAAATTTAGCATCTTGGCTTATGAAAAGATTATTCAGTGCTGGTAAAGCTACAATTTATACTAAATTTTCTACAAAATAATTTGTTATTATGAAAGAAAACATTTAAAATTACTCATACATTTTTATCCAGAGCTGCTGTGTTTATAACCCAAGGAGTTATACTTAACAGGAAAAGGCAATTCAATTCAATAACCAATATTTATATAGATAACATTAATGTACAAGAATATTGAAAGAGGGACTATTGGTGATTACAAAAAAAATCTTTTTTACCTAATGTTTGGGAAACAGCTACATATTTTAATTTATTATTGGCATTAAATATTATTAAACACAAGAAATGATACAAAGATATGAATCAAATGAACAATATATACTTTGCTATTGTAGTCTTTTTCAGTCATGTCCAACTTTTCGTGATTCTTTTTGGGGTTTTCTTGACAAAGATATAGAAGTAGTTTTCCATTTCCTTCTCCTGCTCATTTGTTAGAGGAGGAAACTCAGGTAAACAGGTCTGAGTGACTTGCCCAAGGTCACAGATCTAGTGAGGCCAGATTTAAACTCAGATCTTCCTGACTCCAGGCCCACCTCTCTATCCACTGTGCCACCTAACTGCTCTAATATATACAATTATAGCAATGTAAGTAAAGATAGCACTGAATGGTTCAGGTCAAAAAGAAGGGTTTATGTTGATATCAAACCATCAGCACACATCTTTCCTTTCTATTCACAACCAATATATTTAAAAGTGCAAAATTATATATACTATAATAACCATATTACGTATACTATTATATATATATAAAACATCAAAATTATACTATTAAATTGTTTTGCTTAATTATTTTGGGGGTATGTGATATGTAGATATGCTTATGTTTGGGGGAAGGCATTGAGAAATATCTATTATGTCAAAATGAAAATAAATTAAGAAGAATTTAGGAAAGCCTTTGACTTCAACACATTCCTAGTGAAGGACCAATTCATTCATATAGGAAAGAAAGTCTATAAATACAATAAATGTGGGTCATCTTTCTTTTGGACCACCAGGTACTAGAGAATTTACTCTAGAACAGAGAACCTTGCTGCATGTGGGAAATTCAATTTATTGGTTATTATAAATCCATATTGAAGAGAAATATTCTTGATGGATCCTCTGATTTAATTCAGAAGGACATCCTCGAAAGACAACCTAATTTTCTCTGCCATGGTGAGACCATGGGTAAGTAACTTCCCACCTCTGCTCCTCATGTGGGACTGCCGTACTACCTTGCTCTCAGGTTCTTTGAGTGCAGATGGTGTAATGATGTATACATAGTGATTTCTAATCATAAAACAGTCTGAGTAAATGTAAATAAATTACAAGGTAGTTCAATTTGCATTCCACTTTGGGGATTGCGCAAGAGGAATGCCATGAACATTGGGAAGTCTTCAGAAAGTACCAGTGTCTGCAGGTAGGAAGAATTACCCATAAAAGGTCTGAAGCTGCCTCTAGCAGATTTGTGTGTTTGAGAGAGAGACATTTTCCCATCACAACACCAATTCAGAGATCTCCTTACTAGGGACTTCTAACCTAGAACGTTAAATCAGTGGTTCTTCAAATATTTCCTAGATGCCCTGCCTTCAGGATCTCTCAATCCTAGAGCCTCTCCATAGGGATGTAAGATCAAGGATCTATCCAGTTCAAGCCCATTTTTTCCCTAGAAGGAATTTTTACATGAGCAATCGGACCCCTCATAAGGCAGTAGAAAGAATGATGGATTTGAAGTCAGGGGCCCTGGCTCTGAATCCTGACCTTGAGCAAGTCACCTTCTCTGAGCCATCATTTTCTCATCTGTAATATGAGAGGGTGAGTCCAGGTTTTAATAGTCAATGTCCTTTCTGGGCCCAAATCCATGAAAGTAGTTCACTTAAAGAATATTTGCAAGGCGTGTGTATCTTATTGACTTTCTGAGCTTCTAGTTAAAACACAGAGGAATAGGACAACATACTAAATGCACAACTGGCTTCAATCTTCGGTCATTAAAGAGAACTTTTCTAAGCTTTAATTTCATGGAATTTGGAGATTTTTGTAAAAAATGGGAAGAGTTTAAGTGTAAGCTGGGGAAAAGTTTCTGTTCATATTCTGAAATACATTTGACACCACATTCACTTGATTTTCTTTTTTTTCTTCCCTTTCCACAGACATGTTCCAAGAGTCTCATCCATTACTTGGAACAAGTTGAAAGTTTTATTTTTTTATTTAAATTTTGTTCTTTTACAAGAGTCTTTTAATTTTGATGATGTTCTCCATCCGCTGCTCAGAGAAACATAATTGCTCTTCTAACCTTGATATAGAAAACCTATTCTTTCAAGAGATCTAATTCTTCCCTCTCTGATTTTTTTCTATTACAGAAGTAGCACGGATACCTATTTCCGACTGTTCTAACATATATCAATTGATGCTTCGTTCCAAATTTAACAATAAATAAAAAATATTTGATTGAATGTTTTCTTTTTCTCCAAGTGTCTCATCTTATAACCATAGAATACAATGATATATATATATATATATATATATATATAGAATACAATTATATGCCAAGAGCAAATTAAACTGTACATTATGTTACCTTGTGTCTGTGTTTCCATCTGACTTATCCTTTTCCTTCTCATTTCTCAGAAATATAAAAGGTAAAAAATAGAAGTAAAACATATATAAGCACATTTATGTAAAGATTTCAGTACAAATGTGAAAACATGGTGAAGTCTAGGTAAATTAGAGACCTTTGGGTTGATTTTTTGCAGGGAGAGGTCTATGTTCTTTCAAGGGGGGGGCCTCCTATGACAAGTAGGCATGGGTTTTTAGTAAAAATTAACGTCATTTTAGGCATATAGTTTTATTATTATTAGACTTAGTATTAAGACTGTAAATTCTGAGAAACAGGAAAGTGGCGAGAGATTAACAGTAAAAAGTATGTTGAATAAAGGTAATAGATACAATTACTTTAAGATCATTGATTTAGAACTGGAAGAGACTATGGAAGACCAACCTCTCATTTTACAGTTGAGGAAACTGAGATGCAGAGAGATGAAGTTATTCCATCTAGCTCACACAGGTAATAAATGTCAGAGGCAGGAGCTGCATCTAAAATCCAGAGCTGGTACTCTTTCTGCTGTCATATAGATAGATGTTGTAGAGGAAGAAATGGCCATATTTGGCAACTGATTTGGCATATAGGGTGAAAAAGAGAGAGAGGAGTCCAGGTTAACATAAAGTTACAAACACATGAGACTAGAAGAATAGTTATGTAGTTATGATTCAATAGAAACAGGGCTGTTTGAAAGGGGTAGGTTTGAGGGGGAGAGAATTAATTCTATTTTGGTCATGTTGAGTTCGTAATGTTTCTGGTATCTGATTTAGAATTGAAAATCAAGGGAGAGCCTGGGGGCTTAATGTATAGTTACCAACATAGAAATAATCCAGGTGATACACAGTGACTTTGTTCACCATCATAATAGGTTCGTACAAGGATGAACTGAAATTGGGGTTGGAGTTGAACACAGGCTGACTCACTCTCTCAATGTCAGTAAAAATGTGTGGGATGTTTTTACAAAATGCCCACATTGCCATGATGACAAGAGTTGAGGGGCTGATCAAAGCTAACAAATTATGGGTGAATTTAGAATGAAACCAGTAATATAGGGAAATTTGTTGTAAACTCACAATAATGATGAAACACTGCCCACCATGTAAATAATCATAATCATCAGATAAAGATCATCATAAAGATAAATCACCAATAAGTTCATATTTTATTGAATTAAACTGACAGAAATACAACATTTGCAGGAAACTGACCAACTTGACTATAAACCATGGTTGTAATGCCATTTGCAACTGACTCTTCTATGTCTTCTGAAATAATCTAAGGGTCAATCTAGAGTTAAGAGTATAGCAGTGGTTCTCACATGACTTTACTTCATTTCTAATTCCATGATTCTGAAACAGCTGATCTGCTGATTGCTTAAAGATGGAAGCAAGAATCCATTTAGCATTAATGAGCTTCAGTCTCCTCATCTATAAATTGGGTTGCTTTTTAAGGTTATTGTGAGGAAGATCCCTTATAAATCATTATAGAAATATGATTTGTGATTCTGGACATGTGGCACAGAGAATAAAAATCCTGTCAAGCCTTTCTAAATCACAATATTAAGTTCAAGTGTGATGATCAATGTCTTCATTTGTTTGTCAAGGGCAAGGAAAAAATTGTTCATACAAGTAGTCTCTCCAAAGTGTCTGATCAAGTAAAAAAGATATGCCCAATCTATCAAGGCTTGATTAATCAGTCTTTATTAAGTGCAAGTGTCCACTGTGTGCCAGGCACTGTGCTAGGCAAATGAATGAAAACGTGTATGCAATATGGAGCACAATATGGACTCTTATTGGAGACATATGTATGAGGGGGGCCGTGGGAATTTTGAAAGTGAACACTGAAAACAGGAATGGAAAAAGAAGAAGCTGGCCATGAATGAGAAACATCTTAGAGTACCAAATCCTGTTGTGTTCTTAAAGACCTCCTCCTCACTGCCACAGGGTCTTTAAAGGAGCTTCCATCAGTCCTACTGAGGCTTAGTTTTTGGAACTGATGTGTTTCAATCTTGTACATACTACCCTGTTAAGAGCTAACCTCCTGGATGGGAACAAAATTCATATTTGTTTCAGCAAGTGCCTTTTGATAACAAAGACTCTAAAAATTAACCCATGTTGACCTCCTATTATCCACTTCCTCTAGAGTGGAAATTGCTCTAAAAAAAAGTCAATCAAGATTGGAAGACTTTTTTGAAGGCTAAAGTAGGGTCAAGGGGAGGCAGCTGGATATGATGCATGTTATTTTAACTTTATCTTCACTATTTTTGACAATATTTTTTTCATTCTAAACTAATAAAAATGTTTGTTTTATTATGATATGAAGTTGGGGGGGAGCAGATCTGAAGTTATTCTAGGAAACATTCACTTCATAATTCCATTTTATAACCCCTTCCTTTTGACATTAAATTTGCTTATGTAAGCATTCCAGGAAACTCACTAGAATGATCCTCCACTGACAAATATGTGACTAACACAGAAAATTACAACAGCTGCATTTAAACAATTAGGTTTGTTTAGGAGATAAGTAAAGTAAACTATATGAAATGTCCAGAGCTTCCCAGATGAGATCCTGTTTTATATAAGCTGTTCCATGAGGTTCCCTACTCCATGTGTGGGCAAGTGAATAGTTATCAAAAAAGAGAATAAAGATTCTGTCAAATACTTTTAAATCACAATGAAAAGTGTAAGTGTGATGATTAAAGTTCACAGATCTGTCTATTTGCTTTTTCAAGAACAAAGTTCTAACAAATGGTTTCCCCAAAGTCACTGATCAAGTGAAAAGGATATTTCCAATCAAGCAAGGCTAATTCAATCAATCAGCCTTTATTAAGTGCCTACTCTCTGGGACTTTGGGGCAGAGAGGTGGCACTGTGAATATATCAAGACATGGTTATATTTTTTACTTTGTGCACATTTCTTATATTTATCTGTAAACCCCACTTTGCACTAGATCTTTCCTCCTTCCATTTGACACTCATTACCACTGAATGGCATGCTGCTTTGATTGTACTCAATTGCTTTTGATCCTGCACTAGACTGGGATCAGGAAGACTCATCTTTGTGAATTCAAATCTGGTCTCAAACACTTGCTGGTTGTGTGACCCTGGACAAGTCACTTAAAACTGCTTCAGTCCTTCATCTATAAAATGATCTGGAGAAGGAAATGGCAAACCAATGCAGTATCTTTGCCAAGAAAACCTCAAATGGTGTCATGAAGAATCAGACACGGCTGAAACAACTGAGCAACAGCTCTGGGACTCAGAGATTGGGGGAGCTTTTTATGCATCATCTAACCAGTGAGAGTTCACCATGAATCCCTTCATATCCTACAGCATCATTATGTTAATTAGGCATCCTTGTTTGAACAAATGGTAGCATTAGAACCAAAGGGTCATGTCTGCTCCCTGTTGCTAGATTCCCCAAAGAGCCCAGTATCAAGTTGGTTAGCTTTAATTGCTGGATCTAAATCAGAAACATTCCTGGAAAGTGGGGACTAAGTCAAGAAAAGTATCTTAAATGCCCAAAACTCGGGGACTAACTGGAAAGGTAGAATTGACCAACCCTTCCCCACCCAAAAAAACCCCCCAACTTTCTTTCATATGAAATTTTGGAAATTTTTATTTATTTTTTATTATTAGTAGTAGTATTATAGTATACTATTATTATATATTAGTATATTAGTTTAATGTTATATATTGTATATATAATATTAGTATATTATATATAGAATATATAATATATAGTATTATTAGTATTATAAAGCTACATTTATTTGGGAAGCAACATTTAGGAACCTCAGACTTCTGGAATGTCTTGGTGAGAAAAACAGTAACATCTCCCTTCTATTCTGTGAGGCAGAAAAGAAATGGCTACTAAGTAGATGTTGATGTTCAGAATAGTTCAGCTCTCTCACCTCTTGTACTTAGTACTCAAATGATTTAATTAGATTTCATTATGTTTTATTATGTTTAAAAGAATGGAGTTGGTTTAGATGACTTTTGGGACTCTTTCTAAGTATAAGGCTATTATTTTCTGATCAATGAAGAAAGGAAAATGCGGATTGACTAGAAATATCTATTCAAAATCTGAGCAACAGAATCATGAGAGAAAGAATATCATATGACCACATGGAAAAGACCATAGTGATTTGACAATTTGATGTAATTCTGCCAACATTTACTAAAGGCTGACCAGATAAAAAGCACTAGAAAAAGGGAAAAATATACTCTACCCTCAAGAAATTTGCATTTTATGGGATCATCTGTAACTCTCTTCCTTTATTTTCTATAATTTTCTTAATTTTTTTTCCAGATTACATGTTGATACAATTTCTAAAAATCATTTTCTGACATTTTGTGATTCATGTTTTTCCCTCCCTTCCATACTTTCTCCCTTCCCAAAATGGTAGGTAATTTGACATAGGTTATATACATATTATCATTTAATACGTATTTCCATGTTTTTTATGTTATGAAAGAAAGCACAGATCACATTAGAGAAAAATTAGTGGAAGAAACAAAGCGAAGAATAGAATGTCCAGTTTATTTTTTCTTTTCTTTGTATTAGAGAGCATTTTTGGCCTGGAAATCAGGGAATTAATTAATTAACCAAATGACCTCTATCCAACAAGCTATTCTATCTTCATAGGCCCCAGTTTCTTCTACAAAAACGAATTAAATTATCTCAAAGATCATCTCAGTTCTGATGGTCTCTGGATATTATTGTATGATATGTGCCTTTCTGGTTTCAAATGATGGTCTGGCTTATTATAAGCATGAGTAAGAGCTCTCCTTTCTTCCCTAGACAAGAACCAGTAAATGGCAGCACATTGAGAGTGATGGAAATCAGTAGCTATAGATAGCTAAGGTAATGGTAGCAGTTAATAGCAGTGGAGGGGATAAAAAATTGTAAGCAAAAGGAAAGTGTCATAGGAATCCATTTATATTTGACTATATCTATAACTGCAGTATAACACAATATGTCACAAAAGCTGGTGTTCAAGCAGAGACCTTCAATCATTGAGTAGAGGGAAAATTCTGTTCAATATACTCTATAAGGTAGGAATGCATGCAGTAAATTTTAGAAAGAGAAGTCCTACAGCACATTGGGTGTACTAACTGTGCCAAAGTTAAGGGAAAGCAAGAGCACAAGTTACATAGGACAGACAGCTGCATCACTGGAAGTGACATACAGACCTATAAGATCATAGTGCTCTTTGAATGCTCCTTTAAAAAGCTTCACCATGAAATAAGGTGAACGTATTTTAAAGGGATAATGTCCAAATATCTCTGTAGAATGATTTAATCTTTTATTGCTGTAAATAATGATAGCATTTAAATAAATAATAGAACTTAGCACAGTATCTGACATATGTTAAACATTTAAGAAACATTTCCCAACAAATATTTATTTATTAAACAAATAAATGGCAAATAAACAATTTAATAAATTAAATAATTGTGGTGTAGTATATGATAATTTATCGTAGACGCATATGCCCATCTGATAAAGCTCTCTTGGAAAGCTCTTGGTCAGAAAAGGAAAATGGAAGAATCTAATAAAAAAAAAGGTAAACATTGCATCTTTCCTAAGTCATATTAAAAGAGGAATTAAGATTTTAGTAATGAGAGTCCTCTGTTTTAAAAATATTATCTGCTTTTGTTGCCAAAGATTAAAGTATGACATACTAAAGCAAAGGCGATTGTAGAAAAAGAAAAATCATCTATAAAACTGATCAGAATTTAGCTTTGGATGACTATAATTCTTAATCTTATGACTTCCTCTCCTAAGTACATTGGATTTTTGTGTCAACTACAGAGATTGTAGAGATTACATATGTGTTTTAAGAGCCTATCTTCTTAAAGAATTTGGGAAATATCTCTAAAGTGCATGGTACTTCCATTAATAAATCACGAAAGGTAATACCATACTCTATTATCCATTCCATTGTTTTGTGTAAGAAGGGTCATGCATTGCTTGTGCTTTTTAGTGCTAATTGTTAGCAAAGCTAAGACTCATGTTCCTAGTCCCGTGTCTAAAGCACTTCGTTCTCATGAAAGCCATAAAATTAATAATCAACACTAATTTTTCATGGGTGTCAAATAAATGTAAATTGCTGGCCTTAGCACAGTGGTGGAAACTAACTATCAATTAAGAAGCAGTCTAAAATATATTACTTTTTATTCAAAAATAAAAGGCCTAAACTTATGTTAATCATTGATTTTTTTAAAATAATAGACTAATGAAGAAAGTTAAAGCTATTAGGCTCATTCTATTACAATGGGATTCTCAATTAAAGTAATGATAAAATTTTGAAAAAAATTCAACATACATTGCAGGAGGAGCAAAAAGATATTTTACAAATGTGCTATTTTCAGGGAAGGGGTTGAATGCAAGAAACATTTCTTTCTTGGTTAGATTTTTTTTTTAAATGGAAAGAATCTATTGCAACTCACATGTCTCTCTGAAATGAAAACTTCAGTTTGAAATTTCATTTTCTATTCCATAATGCTAAATGAACACTAAGATCTGGGAAGAAAAATAATCATAAACAAGATATATATCAATATAAAATATGCAGCTGTTTTGAATAGACTATAATATTTTATCAGTGAATCATAGCCCTGAAAGCTAAAAGAGGAGTAACCTAAAGGAAAGTATTGGGGACAAAATTATTCCCTTTTTGCTTAATGGTAGTCAGGGAATGTATGTGTGTATGTGTATACATAAATATTCATATATATATATGTATATATAATTTTGATAGAGTTTAGCAAAATATTTGCTAAAGCAACTCAAAGATGTGGAAAAGATGGAGAAATGTGGGCTAAATGTTAGTAAAATTAAATGGTCTTCAGAACTGGTTGAATGTCCAGACCCAATGAGTATACTCTGTTGAAGAACCCAAGGGATGTGAGACTTGTCCTGTTTTACAGTTTTATCATTAACTTGATAAAAGATATAGATGTAATATTTATGAAATTTTAAAAACATACAAAAATAGGAGGGATAGCTAACATAATGGTTAATGAAATCCAAAAAAGTTCTGGACAATCTAGGATATTGAGCTGATGCTAATAAGCTGAAATTCAAAAAGGATAAATTCAAAGTCTTAAACTTTAAGAAATATGTTTCACAAAACAGTATGAACAGATGTGGTTAAACAGATCTTTGATATTCCATTAATCATAGGCATTTAGTAAGTTTGAATTAAATGTTGGAAATATAAATTCAGAAATAAAATAATCTGTAAAAGGATTTTGGAAAAATATTTGTAAATTGTAAATTGTAAATTTTATTGGAATAAAAACTCATTATGAGTCAACAATTTGATATTGACAGCCCCCAAACCTAATGAGATCTTAGCACAGCTCCCAAAAAAGGAGATGATATTGTTTTCTGTCCTCAGGAGACCTCAGATAGAATATTCTGCTCATTTCTGTTGCCATATTTTAGGAAAGACATTATTAATAAACTGGAAAGCTTTCAGAAAAGTCAGCTAGGATGGTGAAGAACTTTGAATCCAAGCCATATGTGTATTGGTTGAAGAAACTAGGGATCTTTAATCAGAAGTCCCCCTAGTTACATGATAGGTACATGACTTCAGATCCTGTCTCATAGAAACAAGATTCGTTTTTCTGTTTTAGCCTTTGAGTACAAAACATTTAACAGAAATTTTGGTGAGAGAAATTTAAGTTTAATATAATGAAAAATTACCAAGTGTGAGGTTCTGCCTCTTTCTGTCTGGAACAATTTTATTAATTGAAAGAGGCAGAAACAAAGATAATTATGGGAAAAGACACTGAGACACTGGCACATCAGAGAAAAGATGGTCCTTCATCTCTTGAATTGTGAGATCCTCAAGGGCAGGGTCTCTCTTTCACCTTTCTTTTTATCCCGGGCACTTAGAGCAGCACCTGGCACAGAATAGGTACTTATTAAATGTTTATTGACTGTCTGACTTCAGAGTAAAAATGCTCGAAGTGTCCTTTTTCTTAGAATCTAATTTGAAGACTTCAAAGCAGAAAGCTGGGAAGCCCTGAAAAATAGAACTATTTCATGACAATGGGGCAACTGTATATTGCTTGTCATATATTTGTATGTGAATGTGAATAATTCATATAGAACTTTAAAATAATATTTCTTTATATCTGTGGGAAGTAGGTGCTATTATTATCCCTATTTTGTAAATGAGAACACTGAGGCAATTTGAGGTTAAGTGACTTATCCAGGGTTACACAGCTAGGTCTGAGGTTATATTTTAACTCATCTCTTCCTGGCTCCAAGTCCATATGGTGCCAATGGCTGAAATATTCATTTTGGTGCCTCATCATAATATGGGAGTCATTTCACATAAGATATCCTGATTTGGGGACTTCCGGTTAAGATGGCGGCTTAGAGAAAGCTGAAGTTCAGATCTCCGGAAAACCCTTCCCGACCGATCTCAAACTAGAAGCTCCTAAGGCGCCGAAATTCAAAACGATCAACAGCACAGACCCTGGGAACCCTCCTCCTGGACCTGGACCCGGTTCAAAAGGTACGGCTCCCCTTAAAAGCCAGAACCCGAGATCCCTCGGACCTCAGGGGTAGGAGCGCAGAGTCCAAGGCTCCCGGAAGCGGCAGCCGCGCCGGGCTCAGAGAGCAGGGTCTGAGGAACAACAACCCTCAGGGTCTTCTACCCAAGTCCCAGTCCGGGTGAAAGTTACTGCCTGGGGCTTCCGCTGCAGAGAGCTGGTCAAAACAACAGCAACCCTCAGGGCGGGCAAGACAGCCTCATGGGCTGGATCCTGCTATCCAAGTCTCAGTGAAAGTCTGTGCTCTCGGAGCTTGGGGAAGCGGCAGCCCATCCCCCCGCAGGCCGACGAAACAGCCTCACGGCCAGCGATTCTGAAGGCAACTTCCGGAAATCGAGCCAGGGGGAGAGTGTGGCCTCGTGGTCCGACCCTTCCATTCCAGTTCCAGTGAGGCATATTCAGTTTAACCCAGGGAACGCTCATAGAACCAACATCTGCCCAGGACTAAAGCCTCGGATCACCAGACAAAGACAAGAAAAGCCAATCCTCCACGTTCAGAGATGACAAACTCTACAGAAGCACAGAAGCCCCAAAATACCAAGAAAAATAAGAAGAAAGGGGCGACTCTGGACACATTCTATGGAGCCAAAATACAAAATACAGAGCAGATAGAAGAAGATATACAAGAAAATTCTCCAAAATCTTCCAAAGGAAATAGAAACTCTCCACAAACACATGAAGAATTTGAATCAGAAAGGACCAAAAAGATGGAAGCCCTCTGGGAGGAAAAGTGGGAAATGATGCAAAAGAAATTCACGCATCTACAAAACCAGTTTGACCAAACTGTAAAAGAAAACCAGGCTTTAAAGCAAGAACTAATAAAGCAAAGCCAAAACACCAAGAAATTAGAAGAGAACATAAAATATCTCACCAACAAGGTGATAGATCTGGAAAACAGGGGGAGAAGAGAAAATTTAAGAATAATTGGACTCCCAGAAAAGCCAGAAATAAACACCAAACTGGACATGGTGATACAAGATATAATCAAAGAAAATTGCCCAGAGATTCTAGAACAAGGGGGCAATACAGCCACTGACAGAGCTCACAGAACACCTTCTACACTAAACCCCCAAAAGACAACTCCCAGGAATGTAATTGCCAAATTCCAAAGCTATCAAACAAAAGAAAAAATCCTACAGGAAGCCAGAAAAAGACAATTTAGATATAAAGGAATGCCAATCAGGGTCACACAAGACCTTGCAAGTTCTACGCTGAATGATCGTAAGGCATGGAACATGATCTTCAGAAAGGCAAGAGAGCTGGGTCTCCAACCAAGAATCAGCTACCCAGCAAAACTGACTATATACTTCCAAGGGAAAGTATGGGCATTCAACAAAATAGAAGACTTCCAACTTTTTGCAAAGAAAAGACCAGAGCTCTGTGGAAAGTTTGATACCGAAAATCAAAGAGCAAGGAATACCTGAAAAGGTAAATATTAAGGAAAGGGGAAAAATGTTATCTTCTTTTACTCAAACTCTCTTCTATAAGGACTACATTTATATCAACCTATGTATACTAATATGTGGGGAAAATGTAATGTATAAATAGGGGGTAAAGAAAGACCAAATAGAATAATGGTTCTCACACAAAGATTCACAGGGGAAGGGGAGGGGAAGAAAACTCCTATAAGAAGGAGAGGAAGAGAGGGGGGGGGTTTACTTAAACCTCAATCTCAGGGAAATCAACTCTGAGAGGGAAAAACATCCAGATCCATTGGGATCTTGAATTCTATCTTACCCAACAAGGGTAAGGAGAAGGGAAAACCAAGGGGGGGAGGGGGAGAGGGAGAACAAAAAGGGAGGGAAAGAGAGGGGGGAGGGGGAGGGAACAAAAAGGGAGGGACTAAAAAGGGAAACATCAAGGGAGGGGACAAGGGGGACTGATTCAAAGTAAATCACTGGACTAAAAGGTAGAGCCGAAGAAGAAAAGGTTAGAATTAGGGAAGGCAATCAAAATGCCAGGGAGTCCACAAATGACAATCATAACTTTGAACGTGAATGGGATGAACTCACCCATAAAACGTAGACGAATAGCAGAATGGATTAGAATCCAAAACCCTACCATATGTTGTCTTCAAGAAACACACATGAGGCGGGTTGACACCCACAAGGTCAGAATTAAAGGATGGAGTAAGACCTTCTGGGCCTCAACTGATAGAAAGAAGGCAGGAGTGGTAATCATGATATCTGATAAAGCCAATGCAAAAATAGACCTGATCAAAAGGGATAGGGAAGGTAATTATATTTTGTTAAAAGGGACTCTAGACAATGAGGAAATATCATTAATCAACATGTATGCACCAAATAATATAGCACCCAAATTTCTAATGGAGAAACTAGGAGAATTGAAGGAAGAAATAGACAATAAAACCATACTAGTGGGAGACTTAAACCAACCATTATCAAATTTAGATAAATCAAATCAAAAAATAAATAAGAAAGAGGTAAAAGAAGTGAATGAAATCTTAGAAAAATTAGAATTAATAGACATATGGAGAAAAATAAATAGGGACAAAAAGGAATACACCTTCTTCTCAGCACCACATGGCACATTCACAAAAATTGACCATACATTAAGTCACAGAAACATAGCACACAAATGCAAAAAAGCAGAAATAATGAATGCAGCCTTCTCAGATTACAAGGCAATAAAAATAATGATTAGTAATGGTACATGGAAAACCAAATCTAAAACCAATTGGAAATTAAACAATATGATACTCCAAAACCGTTTAGCTAAAGAAGAAATCATAGAAACAATTAATAATTTCATCAAGGAAAATGACAATGGCGAAACATCCTTTCAAACCTTTTGGGATGCAGCCAAAGCGGTAATCAGAGGCAAATTCATATCCCTGAAAGCTCATATTAACAAACAAGGGAGAGCAGAGATCAATCAATTGGAAATGCAATTGAAAAAACTCGAAAGCGATCAAATTAAAAACCCCCAGCAGAAAACCAAATTTGAAATCCTAAAAATTAAGGGAGAAATTAATAAAATCAAAAGTGATAGAACTATTGATTTAATAAATAAGACAAGAAGCTGGTACTTTGAAAAAACAAACAAAATAGACAAGGTACTGGTCAATCTAATTAAAAAAAGGAAGGAAGAAAAGCAAATTCACAGCATTAAAGATGAAAAGGGGGACAGCACCTCCAATGAGGAGGAAATTAAGGCAATCATTAGAAATTACTTCGCCCAATTATATGGCAATAAATACACCAATTTAGGAGAAATGGATGAATATATACAAAAATACAAACTGCCTAGACTAACAGAAGAGGAAATAGAATTCTTAAATAATCCCATATCAGAAATTGAAATCCATCAAGCCATCAAAGAACTTCCTAAGAAAAAATCCCCAGGGCCTGATGGATTCACCTGTGAATTCTATCAAACATTCAGAGAACAGTTAACCCCAATACTATACAAACTATTTGACATAATAAGCAAAGAGGGAGTTCTACCAAACTCCTTTTACGACACAAACATGGTACTGATTCCAAAACCAGGCAGGTCAAAAACAGAGAAAGAAAACTATAGACCAATCTCCCTAATGAATATAGATGCAAAAATTTTAAATAGGATACTAGCAAAAAGACTCCAGCAAGTGATCAGAAGGATCATTCACCATGATCAAGTAGGATTCATACCAGGGATGCAGGGCTGGTTCAACATTAGGAAAACCATCCACATAATTAACCACATCAACAAGCAAACTAGCAAGAACCACATGATTATCTCAATAGATGCAGAAAAAGCCTTTGATAAAATACAACATCCATTCCTATTAAAAACACTAGAAAGCATAGGAATAGAAGGGTCATTCCTAAAAATAATAAACAGTATATATCTAAAACCAACAGCTAATATCATCTGCAATGGGGATAAACTAGATGCATTCCCAATAAGATCAGGAGTGAAACAAGGATGCCCATTATCACCTCTACTATTTGACATTGTACTAGAAACACTAGCAGTAGCAATTAGAGAAGATAAAGAAATTGAAGGCATCAGAATAGGCAAGGAGGAGACCAAGTTATCACTCTTTGCGGATGACATGATGGTCTACTTAAAGAATCCTAGAGATTCAACCAAAAAGCTAATTGAAATAATCAACAACTTTAGCAAAGTTGCAGGATACAAAATAAACCCACATAAATCATCAGCTTTTCTATATATCTCCAACACAGCTCAGCAGCAAGAACTAGAAAGAGAAATCCCATTCAAAATCACCTTAGACAAAATAAAATACCTAGGAATCTATCTCCCAAGACAAACACAGGAACTATATGAACACAACTACAAAACACTCGCCACACAACTAAAACTAGACTTGAACAATTGGAAAAACATTAACTGCTCATGGATAGGACGAGCCAATATAATAAAAATGACCATCCTACCCAAACTTATTTATCTATTTAGTGCCATACCCATTGAACTACCAAAATACTTCTTCACTGATTTAGAAAAAACCATAACAAAGTTCATTTGGAAGAACAAAAGATCAAGGATATCCAGGGAAATAATGAAAAAAAACACATATGATGGGGGCCTTGCAGTCCCAGACCTCAAACTATATTACAAAGCAGCAGTCATCAAAACAATTTGGTACTGGCTAAGAAACAGAAAGGAAGATCAGTGGAATAGACTGGGGGAAAACGACCTCAGCAAGACAGTATACGATAAACCCAAAGATCCCAGCTTTTGGGACAAAAATCCACTATTCGATAAAAACTGCTGGGAAAATTGGAAGACAGTGTGGGAGAGACTAGGAATAGATCAACACCTCACACCCTACACCAAGATAAATTCAAAATGGGTGAGTGACTTAAACATAAAGAAGGAAACCATAAGTAAATTGGGTAAACACAGAATAGTATACATGTCAGACCTTTGGGAGGGGAAAGGCTTTAAAACCAAGCAAGATATAGAAAGAATCACAAAATGTAAAATAAATAATTTTGACTACATCAAACTAAAAAGCTTTTGTACAAACAAAACCAATATAACTAAAATCAGAAGGGAAACAACAAATTGGGAAAAAATCTTCATAGAAACCTCTGACAAAGGTTTAATTACTCATATTTATAATGAGCTAAATCAATTGTACAAAAAATCAAGCCATTCTCCAATTGATAAATGGGCAAGGGAAATGGATAGGCAGTTCTCAGATAAAGAAATCAAAACTATCAACAAGCACATGAAGAAGTGTTCTACATCTCTTATAATCAGAGAGATGCAAATCAAAACAACTCTGAGGTATCACCTCACACCTAGCAGATTGGCTAACATAACAGCAAAGGAAAGTAATGAATGCTGGAGGGGATGTGGCAAAGTAGGGACATTAATTCATTGCTGGTGGAGTTGTGAATTGATCCAACCATTCTGGAGGGCAATTTGGAACTATGCCCAAAGGGCAACAAAAGAATATCTACCCTTTGACCCAGCCATAGCACTGCTGGGTCTGTACCCCAAAGAGATAATGGACACAAAGACTTGTACAAAAATATTCATAGCTGCGCTCTTTGTGGTGGCCCAAAACTGGAAAACGAGGGGATGCCCATCAATTGGGGAATGGCTGAACAAACTGTGGTATATGTTGGTGATGGAGTACTATTGTGCTAAAAGGAATAATAAAGTGGAGAAGTTCCATGGAGACTGGAACAACCTCCAGGAAGTGATGCAGAGCGAGAGGAGCAGAACCAGGAGAACATTGTACACAGAGACTAATACACTGTGGTATAATCGAACGTAATGGACTTCTCCATTAGTGGCGGTGTAATGTCCCTGAACAACTTGCAGGGATCCAGGAGAAAAAAACACCATTCATAAGCAAAGGATAAACTATGGGAGTGGAAACACCGAGAAAAAGCAACTGCCTGAATACAGAGGTTTAGGGGACATGACAGAGGATGGACTCTAAATGAACACTCTAATGCAAATACTATCAACAAAGCAATGGGTTCAAATCAAGAAAACATCTAATGCCCAGTGGACTTATGCGTCGGCTATGGGGGGTGGGGGGGAGGAAAAGAAAATGATCTATGTCTTTAACGAATAATGCTTGGAAATGATCAAATAAAATATATTTAAAAAAAAAAAAAGATATCCTGATTTTGAACAATATGGTCATGGAGACCAAAAATCCCAGGAGTCAAGATTAGAAAACAGTTTTGACCTGTTTTCCAGAAGGAGGGAAGTCACAGGAAGACCACAGAATCTTCACTGGCATCTACTTCTCAGAAAAGTTGATTGGAATAAAAGCTTTGCACAACTATCTTATCTACTTATCTATTTACTTATCTACTACTATCTTAGAAGTAGAAAACTCTCTGAACTATCCAAGGAAGTTGACCTGAAAAAGTACAGACCCTAGGCTAAGGGGAACTGCTTTTGCTGAAAACAAAAAATAAAAAATAAATAAACACAATACTGCTTTAGAACCTAGCTAAAGGAGAAGACTTAAAGAAACTGCCTAGGACCCAGGCTTAGAATTTCTCTTTTATTGAAATAATGTGATACTCAAATTAGGAGCGGCCAGTACAGAAGCATCCTTGTCCTGTTGCAAAGCAGAGATATTGAGGGAGGAAAGGCTCTAGTAATTTATGGCATAGATTATCCCTGAGGAAGATGAAGGATATCAAGACATCCAACACATGGTTATAAGTTGCCCTCAGCACAAATGTCCCTTAGCATGTGCCTCTAGGATGCAGCTTTGTAAAGTTGTGCCCATTCTCTCTCCAATAGTCATTGTACACATTGGTTGGAGAGTGTGTCCTGAATTTGTAGGTAGAATAATACATTTAAATTATTATTGATTTTTTCTTTTGTTAATAGATTTCCTTTTTCTTTTGTTAGTAGATAATGGTAATGCACTTTTTGAGTGGCTATCTGGCTCAGCAGATAGAGAGCCAAATCTGAAGATGGGAAGTTCTAGGTTCAAATCTGGCATCAAACACTTGCTAGCTGTGTGACCCTGGGCAAGTTGCTTAGCTCCCATTGTCTATCCCTTACTGTTCTGCCTTAGAACCAATAAACAGGATGGGTTTAACAAAGAGAGTTAATGCACTTTTTTGGTAGAAAAAATAAACTGGAAACAAAGTAGATTGGGGAACGAATAACAAATTCTGATAAATTCATTTAATGAAATATTGCTAGATTCTGAGTAGTAATGACCACAATGAATGCAGAGAAGCTTCGAAAATTACATACGAGCTGAAACAGAGTAAGAAGAATAAAGAAAATGATAAACACAATTTCCACAACAATATGAATAGAAAGAACAATAAAATCAAATCAATTGAATGTAAATATTGAAAAATTATAACAAGCATAACCTCACTGCTTTTCAGAGATAGAAAGTCCATTGAAGTTAAACTCTGCATTTTTTCAGATTTTAAAAATATATTGATTATTTTTCCAACTGTTTTTTCTCCATTTTCTTTTAAAAGTATATGTTTTAGTTTCTATGAGGTGAAAGTAGAAAATTTGAGAGGTATAGCATGAAAAGATACTAAATATATTTTGAAAATGTTAATATTGTCATCATAACTAATTTGTTAAAAGGAAAGTATACTGATGGGGGCTAAGAAGCTACAGTTGTGAGTGTATTTTATCCACCAAGGTTATATCTAGGACCCTTAAAGTGTTTTGTATTGTTCTAGTTGCCCTTCTGAGAATCTCATGATTTAGCCAGTATGAGTAGAGCTTGGGTGGATGAGCCAGCCTCAGCCCAGAGAGATAAGAAAGAGGACAAACTCATATGTGAAAAAAAATAGAGCAATCCCAAAGTGGAATGGTTTGCCTAGGACAGGAAGATGTCATAAGAGATCATTATGCAGAAACTAGATGACAACTTGTCAGCCACATTGACATGGGGATTCATAGTGTTTTGAGGGAGATAGTATTTTCTTAAAATTCCAGTAAGAGAATGATAATTATTCTATAGACCTTGGGGAATGGTGCCAGCTTCCCATTTATTTCAAGAAGACTTATTGCTATCATATAAATGTGATGGAAATTAAATACAAGGTTCATTTTAAACAACAGTTTATTTTAAAACTTAAATATCTCTATTACAGTATTTCCTTTCTGGCACTGGAAGCCCATATAGTAGTAGCTAATATACATGATGTTAGCAGGAAATTGGTCTTCGGCTAATTTTACTATGAAGAGATGACCCTGTGACTGACTGGTGCAAAATTAATACATCTAGAAATATTTATTAAATGACCATCAGGTGTTGGGCACTGTGATAGCACTAGGGACATAAAGATAAAAATTAAATAGATCCTGCCCTTTGTAAGTTTACATGACTTCTACAGCTACATATTTCCTGAATGCCAGTTTAATTTTTAAAAAATATTAAAATTAAATATTTTAAGTATAAGTGCTATCAAAAATATGGTGGCATCCACTAGGCTCAGAATCTAGATGGAATGCTAGGATAAGAGATATTGAACTATAAAGGACCTCAGTCGTAATCTTGTTCAACCCCCTCATTTCATCAGTGAGGAACAAGCCAGAGGGCTTGAGACTTGCCGAAGATCATACAGGGAGAAAGCCCTAGAGGAAAATTTGAACCTAAGTCCTGTGACTCAGCATCCCTTCTCTACACTGCCTTTCTTTTGTGAATTCTCATTTTGTGATGTCCGTCTGTAGCTGGAACAGCCTCTCAAACAGCAATGAATAGCATCATTTAAAGTGCATAGATCTGCACGATTGTTGTACCATTCATTTTCGTCACATTTGGTCCATCCCACCCAGCAGGGTTGCCTTTAGCAGGAAGCTCACCTTGGGAATGTCTGAGTTGTCTCTGAGCAACTGCTGTGTAATCATTGCTCTTCAAAATCAATGAAACTTCAAGATGTCACAGCATGTTGGACTGGCTGCAGACAAAGAGCACTTAGGGCTTTATAAAACACAAGCAAATCTTAAATTACATCAAATTGCATCAGCTCTGACAGCTTGTATCCCTGAGCTTTCACTTGGTGCAAGCATCTGACCATCCATTACTCAACTTGGAATCTGACAATTCAGCCAGCTTAACCTTGAAGTTAGGCTTCTGAGAGTCTTAGTAATTCTCAATCCTCCCTCCTCCTCTCCCCAAAGGGCTCTTTTCTTAGTCTTCCATTCTGAAATTTGGACCAGATCACAAGAGTGAGGATTATAGTTCCTCATGAGTACTTCTCTCTCCTGTCCCCATTGCCTCAACCCACTTTCAACCCATGAAGTCTTCTGATTAGCTTAAAGGTAATCCGGGAGAACTTATCTTTGGTCCCCAGAGAGCAAAGTCTGTTGCTGAGCAAGCAAGCTGGGATGGCATGTAAAGTGGGCTCATTAGAATAACTGTCAAGCCACCATTTAACCTTATGATTAACAGGAAAAGGAGGTAGAAGTAGATTTTCTAATTACTATAAGGTATGGGAGTTATGTGAAGAAATCATTATCATAATGGGATATTTGTTCTCCTCGTTTCACTTAAGTGTTTTAAAAATAATTTCATGTATTCCATTTCCTACTGTGCCCTAGAAGAGTGCCATGGAAGAATAAAAAGTGCCTGTCTTCAATTCCCACTTTTGCATTGGGAGATATGTGGATTTAAATATGGAATTAGTTCAGTATGGTTTTGCAGATGTCTTGAATGCTAAAGGGTTAAAACATCCTCCATTCTGGAAACTAAAATATCCATAAATACTTTTAACAAAAAGATTCAACTATTAGACATATAGCCAGGGGCATCGTGAAGCTCGAATGAGATCAGGAATTTAAAGCACTTTGCAAACCTTAAAAAAATGCCGGCTATCATCATCATCACCACCAGCACCACCACCATAATCATCATTATTATTAATGTTATTATTATCATTGTTAGTAATTTTTGCTAGTTTACAGTTATCAGGCTGGTGAAGACTTCATTAAACACATCTTCTCCTATTCTCCTACTGTAAGACGATAGATTAATAAATGTTTAAGATCTAAGCTCTTCAGGGAAAGAAATTTTTTAAAAAATGTATGCATATAGACTTTTAGGTTTAATGAGCATCATGTTCACTTTCTTATATCTAGACAATCAATAGAACAATAAAGCCCTAATTTGTAGTTTTGCTGGGGTACAAATGTTCACTCTAAAAATTTTCCCAGTCAATTACAGTAAAAAAAATAAAAATGTTTGTATAAACCAAGTAAGAAACTTTAGATATTATTTCTGAGGTCATCTAGTGTACCTCCTTATGAAAGTGCTTTTTCTCAGATACTCTAAGTAATGAGACAAAGTAGATTTGTTTAGAACATAAATGACAGAACTAGTATAATTGGGTAAAATAGTTTCTGATAATTGCCTTTACCTTCAATTTTATCTTTTTCCTTTTTTGATAAAATTTGCCTCTTTAAAAAAAAGACAAATTAGCTATTAATCAAATCATGTTAAAAAAACTTCTTAGTTTTATATATTAGGTGGTCTTTTGACTTTTAACTTGATTATTATTTTTTAATTTAAGAATTTCTAGTTTCTTGCTTGTTTGAGGGATTTTTATGACAATTTTAATTTTTATTATTCCTATCTAATGAGCATTGGTTATTTGGTTTTAGTCATTAATTAATTGCAAATTCTTTTAGTGTTTTTCTACTATAGAAAATCCTGGCTATTCATTTTAGTTTTTCATATTAAGGAATATCTCATATATTTTAAAATTTTAAATATTTTTTACAGACAAAACTGCTACATTTTTATCCTTTATCTTGAAAAAAATCATGTAATTAAAATTGTTATTGAAATGGTTTATTATAATTATATTTTTTAAGTTGTACATGTATTATATTTTTCATAAAAATCAAACCTAGTCATAGGGAATAATGTTTTTATTAAGTTGCTATAACCAATTCCTATCAATATTCATTAAAAGATTGGTCTCACATTTTCTTTCTCTGTTATCCCAGTAACTGAGCTCCTAATCACTTGAACCATTTCTATTCTCCTAGGCCTATAAATTTTCTTATGTACTATATAAGAAATATATATACAATGTTATATAAAATATGAGAAAAATACACTAATATAAATATATAATAATGAGGACATATACCAATATCAATGGAACAGAGCTAAAGCAATATTTTTTTATTTTTTCTATTTAGAAAATTTTATTTAATTAGTCAATTTAGAACATTTCCCCTTGGTTACAAGAATCATATTCTTTCCCTCCCCTCACTCCACCCCATCCCATACCCCACTCACAATTCTACTGGGTTTTACATGTGTCCTTGATCAAAATCTATTTCCATGTTGTTGATATTTGCCCTAGGATGATCATTTAGAATCTAAATCCCCATTCATATCCCCATTGACCCATGTAATCAAGCAGTTGTTTCTATACCCACAGTTTCTCCACTGATTGTGAATAATGTGCTTTCTTGTAAATCGCTCTGAGTTGTTCTGGATCACTGTATTGCCACTAATGGAGAAGTCCATTACATTCGATTGTACCACAGTGTATCAGTCTCTGTGCATAATATTCTTCTGATTATGCTCCTGTCACTCTGCATCACTTCCTGGAGGTCATTCTAGTTAACATGGAATTCTTCCAGGTCATTATTCTTTGAGTAAGATAGTATTCCATCACTAACATATGCCATGATTTGTTCAGTCATTCCTCAACTGGAAGTCATCCACTCATTTTCCAATTTTTTGCCACCACAAAGAATTTAGCTATGAATATTTTTGTACAAGTTTTTTTGTCCTCATTATCCCTTTGGGATACAAACCCAGCAGTGGTATGACTGGATCAAAGGGCAGACAGTCTTTAATCATCCTTTGTGCATAGTTCCAAATTGACCTCCAGAATGGTTGGATCAATTCACAACTCCACAAGCAATGCATTAATGTCCCAAATTTACCACCTCTCCTCCAACACTCATTACTTTCCTTTGCTGTCATGTTAGCCAATCTGCTAGGTGTGAGGTGATACTTAAGAGTTGTTTTGATTTGTATCTCTCTGATTATGAGAGGTTTAGAACACTTTTTCATGTGCTTATTAATATTAAGTTTCAATTTCTTTGGCTGAAAACTACCTGTTCATGTCCCTTGCCCATTTGTCAATTGGAGAATGGCTTGATTTTTTTGTACAATTGCTTTAGCTCTTTATAAATTTGAGTAATTAGACCTTTGTCAGAGGTTTTTGTTATGAAGATTGTTTCCCAATTTGTTGCTTACCTTCTAGTTTTGGTTACATTGGTTTTGTTTGTACAAAACGATTTTTTTTAAAACATTTTATTTGGTCATTTTCATACATTATTCACTGGAAACAAAGATCATTTTCTTTTCCTCCCCTCCCCTCCCCCCCCCCCCGCCTTTCCCACTCCCATAGCCGACGCATGATTCCACTGGTTATCACATGTGTTCTTGACTCGAACCCATTTCCCTGTTGTTGGAATTTGCATTATAGTGTTCATTTAAAGTCTCTCCTCAGTCTTATCTCCTCCAACCCTGTAGTCAAGCAGTTGCTTTTCATTGGTGTTTTTACTCCCACAGCTTATCCTCTGCTTGTGGGTAGTATTTTTTTTAGATCCCTGCAGATTGTTTAGGGAAATTGCATTGCCACTAATGGAGAAGTCCATCACCTTCGATTGTACCACAATGTATCAGTCTCTGTGTACAATGTTCTCCTGGTTCTGCTCCTTTCGCTCTGCATCACTTCCTGGAGGTTGTTCCAGTCTCCATGGAATTCCTCCACTTTATTATTCCTTTTAGCACAATAGTATTCCATCACCAACATATACCACAGTTTGTTCAGCCATTCTCCAATTGAAGGGCATGCCCTCATTTTCCAATTTTTGGCCACCACAAAGAGCGCAGCTATGAATATTCTTGTACAAGTCTTTTTGTCCATTATCTCTTTGGGGTACAAGCCCAGCAGTGCTATGGCTGGATCAAAGGGCAGACAGTCTTCTATCGCCCTTTGGGCATAGTTCCAAATTGCCCTCCAGAATGGTTGGATCAATTCACAACTCCACCAGTAATGAATTAATGTCCCCACTTTGCCACATCCCCTCCAGCATTCATTACTTTCCTTTGCTGTCATGTTAGCCAATCTGCTAGGTGTGAGGTGATACCTCAGAGTTGTTTTGATTTGCATCTCTCTGATTATAAGAGATTTAGAGCACTTTTTCATGTGCTTATTAATAGTTTTGATTTCTTTGGCTGAAAACTGCCTGTTCATGTCCCTTGCCCATTTGTCAATTGGAGAATGGCTTGATTTTTTGTACAATTGATTTAGTTCTTTATAAATTTGAGTAATTAAACCTTTGTCAGAGGTTTTTATGAAGATTGTTTCCCAATTTGTTGCTTACCTTCTAGTTTTGGTTACATTGGTTTTGTTTGTACAAAACCTTTTTAATTTGATGTAATCAAAATTATTTATTTTACATTTTGTGACTCTTTTTATGTCTTGCTTGGTTTTAAAGTCTTTCCCTTCCCAAAGGTCTGATATGTATATTATTCTGGGTTCAGCTAATTTACTTAGAGTTTCCTTCTTTATATTCAGGTCATTCACCATTCTGAGTTTATCTTGGTGTGGGGTGTGAGTTGTTGATCCAGACCTAATCTCTCCCACACTGTCTTCTAGTTTTCCCAGCAGTTTTTGTCAAATAATGGATTTTTGTCCCCAAATCTGGGGTCTTCGGTTTGTCATAGACTGTCTTGCTGAGGTCATTTACCCCAAGTCAATTCCACTGATCCTCCTTTCTGTCTCTTAGCCAGTACCAAGTTGTTTTGTTAATCACTGCTTTATAGTATAGATCTGGGACTCCAAGGCCTCCATCCTTTGTATTTTTTTTCATTATTTCCCTGGATATCCTTGATCCTTTGTCCTTCCAAATGAACTTTATGTTTGTTTGTTTTTAATTCAGTAAAATTTTTTTTGGAAGTTCAATGGGTATAGCACTAAATAGATAGATCAGTTTGGGTAGGATGTTCATTTTTATTATATTGACTTGTCCTACCAATGAGCAGTTAATGTTTTTCCAATTGTTTAGATCTAGTTTTAATTGTGTGGAGAGTGTTTTGCAGTTGTGTTCATATATTTCCTGTGTTTGTCTCGGGAGATGGATTCCTAAATATTTTCTTTTGTCTAAGGTGATTTTGAATGGGATTTCTCTTTCTAATTCTTGCTTCTGAGATGTGTTGGAAATATATAGGAATGCTGATGACTTATGTGGGTTTATTTTTTATCCTGCAACTTTGCTAAAGTTGTTGATTATTTCTTTTTGTTTGACTCTCTAGGATTCTTTAAGTAGACCATCATATCATCTGCAAAGAGTGATAAATTGGTCTCCTCATTGCCTATTTTAATGCTTTCAATTTCTTTTTCTTCTCAGTTGCTACTGCTAGTGTTTCTAGTACAATGTTAAATAAGAGAAGTGATAATGGGCATCCTTGTTTCACTCCTAATCTTATTGGGAATGCATCTAGTTTATCCCCATTGCAGATGATGTTAGCTGATGGTTTTAGATATATACTATTTATTATTTTTAGGAAAGACCCTTCTATTCCTATGCATTCTAGTGTTTTTAATAGGAATGGGTTTTGTATTTTATCAAAAGCTTTTTCTGCATCTATTGAGATAATCATGTGATTTTTGTTGGTTTGCTTGTTGATGTGGTCAGTTATGTGGATGATTTTCCTAATATTGAACCAGCCCTGTATTCCTGGTATAAATCCTACTTGATCATGGTGGATGACCCTTCTGATCACTTGCTGGAGTCTTTTTGCTAGTATCCTATTTAGGATTTTTGCATCTATATTCATTAGGGAATTTGGTCTATAGTTTTCTTTCTCTGTTTTTGACCTGCCTGGCTTTGGAATCAATACGATGTTTGTGTCATAAAAGGAATTTGGTAGAACTCCCTCTTTTGCTTATTATGTCAAATAGTTTGTATTGTATTTGGATTAGCTGTTCTTTGAATGTTTGATAGAATTCACTTGTGAATCCAACCGGCCCTCGGGGTTTTTTCTTAGGGAGTTCTTTGATGGCTTGTTCGATTTCCTTTTCTGATATGGGATTATTTAAGAATTCTATTTCTTCTTCTATTAGTCTAGGTAATTTATATTTTTGTAAATATTCATCCATGTCACCTAGATTGGTATATATATTGCCGTATAATTGGGCAAAATAGTTTTTAATGATTGCCTTAATTTCCTCTTCATTGGAGGTGGGTTCTAACTTTTCATCTTTGATGCTATTAATTTGCTTTTCTTCTTTCCTTTTTTAAATTAGATTGACTAGTACTTTGTCTATTTTGTTTGTTTTCTCATAGTACCAGCTTCTAGTCTTATTTATTAGTTCAATAGTTCTATCACTTTCGATTTTAATAATTTCTCCCTTAGTTTTTAGGATCTCTATTTTGTTTTTTTCTGGGGGGCTTTAATTTGTTCACTTTCAGGTTTTTTGATTTGCATTTCCAATTCACTGATCTCTGCCCTTCCTAATTTGTTAATATATGCACTCATGGATATGAATATTCCTCTAAGTACTGCTTTTGTTTCATCCCATGAGGTTTGAAAGGATGACTCACCATTGTCATTTTCCTTTATGAAATTATTAAATTGTTTCTATGATTTCTTCTCTAACTAAACAATTTTGGAATATCATATTTGATTTCCAATTAATTATTGATTGGCTCTCCATGTATCCTTACTGATCATTATTTTTATTGCCTAATGATCTGAAAAGGCTGCATTTATTATTTCTGCTTTTCTGCATTGGTATGCCATGTTTCTGTGACCTAGTATATGGTCAATCTTTGCGAATGTGCCATGTGGTGTTGAGAAGAAGGTATATTCCTTTTTGCCCCTTTTTATTTGTCTCTATATGTCTGTTAACTCCAATTTTTCTAAGATTTCATTCACTGCTTTTACGTCTTATTTATTTTTTTATTTGATTTATCTAAATTTGATAGTGGTATTTTCAGATCTCCCACTAATGTGGTTTTACTGTCTATTTCCTCCTTCAGTTCTCCTAGTTTCTCCATTAGAAATTTGGGTGCTATGCCATTTGGTGCATACATGTTGATCTTCTCATTGTGTATTTTTATTTATATTCTCATTGTGTATTTTAACAAAATATATTTACCTTCCCTATCCCTTTTAATCAGGTCTATTTTTGCTTTGGCTTTGTCAGATATCATGATTGCAACTCCTGCCTTTTTTCTATCGGGTGAGGCCCAAAAGGGCTTACTCCATCCTTTAATTCTGACCTTGTGAGTATTTACCAGCCTCATGTGTGTTTCTTGAAGACAAAATATGGTAGGTTTTGGATTCTAACCCATTCTGATATTCATCTACTTTTTATGGGTGAATTCATACCATTCATGTTCAAAGTTATGATTGTCACTTTTGGATTCCCTGGCATTTTTATATCCTCCCCTAATTCTGACCTTTCTTCTTTAGCTATAACCTTTTAAGCCAGTGATTTACTTTAAATCAGTCCCCCTAGTCCCCTCCCTTGATATGTTTCCCTTTCTATTCCCTCCCTTTTTGTTTCCTTCCCTCCCCCCTCTCCTTCCCTCCCTTTTTGTGTTCCATTCCCCCCTTACCTCCCTTGGTTTTTCCTTCTCCCTTACCCTGTTGCATAAGATAAAATTCAAGATCCCAATGGATCTGGATGCTCTTCCCTCTCAGAGTTGATTTCCCTGAGAGTAAGGTTTAAGTAAAAACTCTCTTCCTCTCCTTCTTATAGGAGAATTCTTTCCCTCCCCTTCCCATGTGTATCTTTGTGTGAGAAAGATTATTCTATTTAGTTTTTTTAATTTCTTGGAATATATCTTAGTACCATCAACGATTCCCCCCCCCCCTCCCTTTTTCCTTCTATCCCCTCCCCTTTCTCCATATTGTCCTGATGGCTCAAACTTTCCCTATACATGATTTTTCTTTTTTTTTTTTAATATATTTTATTTGATCATTTCCAAGCATTATTCGTTAAAGATCATTTTCTTTTCCTCCCCCCCACCCCCCATAGCCGACGCATAAGTCCACTGGGCATTAGATGTTTTCTTGATTTGAACCCATTGCTTTGTTGATAGTATTTGCACTAGAGTGTTCATTTAGAGTCTGTCCTCTGTCATGTCCCCTCAACCTCTGTATTCAGGCAGTTGCTTTTCCTCGGTGTTTCCACTCCCATAGTTTATCCTTTGCTTATGAATGGTGTTTTTTTCTCCTGGATCCCTGCAAGTTGTTCAGGGACATTACACCGCCACTAATGGAGAAGTCCATCACCTTCGATCGTACCACAGTGTATTAGTCTCTGTGTACAATGTTCTCCTGGTTCTGCTCCTCTCACTCTGCATCACTTCCTGGAGGTTGTTCCAGTCTCCATGGAACTTCTCCACTTTATTATTCCTTTTAGCACAATAGTACTCCATCACCAACATATACCACAGTTTGTTCAGCCATTCCCCAATTGATGGGCATCCCCTCGTTTTCCAGTTTTGGGCCACCACAAAGAGCGCAGCTATGAATATTTTTGTACAAGTCTTTTTGTCCATTATCTCTTTGGGGTACAGACCCAGCAGTGCTATGGCTGGGTCAAAGGGTAGATATTCTTTTGTCGCCCTTTGGGCATAGTTCCAAATTGCCCTCCAGAATGGTTGGATCAATTCACAACTCCACCAGCAATGAATTAATGTCCCTACTTTGCCACATCCCCTCCAGCATTCATTACTTTCCTTTGCTGTAATGTTAGCCAATCTGCTAGGTGTGAGGTGATACCTCAGAGTTGTTTTGATTTGCATCTCTCTGATTATAAGAGATGTAGAGCACTTCTTCATGTGCTTGTCAATAGTTTTGATTTCTTTATCTGAGAACTGCCTATCCATGTCCCTTGCCCATTTATCAATTGGAGAATGGCTTGATTTTTTGTACAATTGATTTAGATCATTATATATATGAGTAATTAAACCTTTGTCAGAGGTTTCTATGAAGATTTTTTCCCAATTTGTTGTTTCCCTTCTGATTTTAGTTATATTGGTTTTGTTTGTACAAAAGCTTTTTTAGTTTGATGTAGTCAAAATTATTTATTTTACATTTTGTGATTCTTTCTATATCTTGCTTGGTTTTAAAGCCTTTCCCCTCCGAAAGGTCTGACATGTATACTATTCTGTGTTTACCCAATTTACTTATGGTTTCCTTCTTTATGTTTAAGTCACTCACCCATTTTGAATTTATCTTGGTGTAGGGTGTGAGGTGTTGATCTATTCCTAGTCTCTCCCATATTGTCTTCAAATTTTCCCAGCAGTTTTTATCGAATAGTGGATTTTTGTCCCAAAAGCTGGGATCTTTGGGTTTATCGTATACTGTCTTGCTGAGGTCGCTTTCCCCCAGTCTATTCCACTGATCTTCCTTTCTGTTTCTTAGCCAGTACCAAATTGTTTTGATGACTGCTGCTTTGTAATATAGTTTTAGGTCAGGGACTGCAAGGCCCCCATTGTATGTGTTTTTTTTCATTATTTCCCTGGATATCCTTGATCTTTTGTTCTTCCAAATGAACTTTGTTATGGTTTTTTCTAAATCAGTGAAGAAGTATTTTGGTAGTTCAATGGGTATGGCACTAAATAGATAAATAAGTTTGGGTAGGATGGTCATTTTTATTATATTGGCTCGTCCTATCCATGAGCAGTTAATGTTTTTCCATTTGTTCAGGTCTAGTTTTAGTTGTGTGGCGAGTGTTTTGTAGTTGTGTTCATATAGTTCCTGTGTTTGTCTTGGGAGATAGATTCCTAGGTATTTTCTTTTGTCTAAGGTGATTTTGAATGGGATTTCTCTTTCTAGTTCTTGCTGCTGAGCTGTGTTGGAGATATATAGAAAAGCTGATGATTTATATGGGTTTATTTTGTATCCTGCTACTTTGCTAAAGTTGTTGATTATTTCAATTAGCTTTTTGGTTGAATCTCTAGGATTCTTTAAGTAGACCATCATGTCATCCGCAAAGAGTGATAACTTGGTCTCCTCCTTGCCTATTTTGATGCCTTCAATTTCTTTATCTTCTCTAATTGCTACTGCTAGTGTTTCTAGTACAATGTCAAATAGTAGGGGTGATAATGGGCATCCTTGTTTCACTCCTGATCTTATTGGGAATGCATGTAGTTTATCCCCATTGCAGATGATATAAGCTGTTGGTTTTAGATACATACTGTTTATTATTTTTAGGAATGACCCTTCTATTCCTATGCTTTCTAGTGTTTTTAATAGGAATGGGTGTTGTATTTTATCAAAGGCTTTTTCTGCATCTATTGAGATAATCATGTGATTCTTGCTAGTTTGCTTGTTGATGTGGTCAATTATGTGGATGGTTTTCCTAATGTTGAACCAGCCCTGCATCCCTGGTATGAATCCTACTTGATCATGGTGAATGATCCTTCTGATCACTTGCTGGAGTCTTTTTGCTAGTATCC
The DNA here is from genome assembly GCF_027887165.1 of Monodelphis domestica. Taxonomy (NCBI): domain Eukaryota; kingdom Metazoa; phylum Chordata; class Mammalia; order Didelphimorphia; family Didelphidae; genus Monodelphis; species Monodelphis domestica. The sequence continues at coordinate 286,392,908 of NC_077232.1, read as the reverse complement.
TATTTAAGATTTTTGCATCTATATTCATTAGGGAGATTGGCCTATAGTTTTCTTTCTCTGTTTTTGACCTGCCTGGTTTTGGAATCAGTACCATATTTGTGTCGTAAAAGGAGTTTGGTAGAACTCCCTCTTTGTTTATTATGTCAAATAGTTTGTATAGTATTGGGGTTAACTGTTCTCTGAATGTTTGATAGAATTCACAGGTGAATCCATCAGGCCCTGGGGATTTTTTCTTAGGAAGTTCTTTGATGGCTTGATGGATTTCAATTTCTGATATGGGATTATTTAAGAATTCTATTTCCTCTTCTGTTAGTCTAGGCAGTTTGTATTTTTGTATATATTCATCCAATTCTCCTAAATTGGTGTATTTGTTGCCATATAATTGGGCAAAGTAATTTCTAATGATTGCCTTAATTTCCTCCTCATTGGAGGTGCTGTCCCCCTTTTCATCTTTAATGCTGTGAATTTGCTTTTCTTCCTTCCTTTTTTTAATTAGATTGACCAGTACTTTGTCTATTTTGTTTGTTTTTTCAAAGTACCAGCTTCTTGTCTTATTTATTAAATCAATAGTTCTATCACTTTCGATTTTATTAATTTCTCCCTTAATTTTTAGGATTTCTAATTTGGTTTTCTGCTGGGGGTTTTTAATTTGATCGCTTTCGAGTTTTTTCAATTGCATTTCCAATTGATTGATCTCTGCTCTCCCTTGTTTGTTAATATAAGCTTTCAGGGATATGAATTTGCCTCTGATTACCGCTTTGGCTGCATCCCAAAAGGTTTGAAAGGATGTTTTGCCATTGTCATTTTCCTTGATGAAATTATTAATTGTTTCTATGATTTCTTCTTTAACTAAACGGTTTTGGAGTATCATATTGTTTAATTTCCAATTGGTTTTAGATTTGGTTTTCCATGTACCATTACTAATCATTATTTTTATTGCCTTGTGATCTGAGAAGGCTGCATTCATTATTTCTGCTTTTTTGCATTTGTGTGCTATGTTTCTGTGACCTAATGTATGGTCGATTTTTGTGAATGTGCCATGTGGTGCTGAGAAGAAGGTGTATTCCTTTTTGTCCCTATTTATTTTTCTCCATATGTCTATTAATTCTAATTTTTCTAAGATTTCATTCACTTCTTTTACCTCTTTCTTATTTATTTTTTGATTTGATTTATCTAAATTTGATAATGGTTGGTTTAAGTCTCCCACTAGTATGGTTTTATTGTCTATTTCTTCCTTCAATTCGCCTAGTTTCTCCATTAGAAATTTGGGTGCTATATTATTTGGTGCATACATGTTGATTAATGATATTTCCTCGTTGTCTAGAGTCCCTTTTAACAAAATATAATTACCTTCCCTATCCCTTTTGATCAGGTCTATTTTTGCATTGGCTTTATCAGATATCATGATTACCACTCCTGCCTTCTTTCTATCAGTTGAGGCCCAGAAGGTCTTACTCCATCCTTTAATTCTGACCTTGTGGGTGTCAACCCGCCTCATGTGTGTTTCTTGAAGACAACATATAGTAGGGTTTTGGATTCTAATCCATTCTGCTATTCGTCTACGTTTTATGGGTGAGTTCATCCCATTCACGTTCAAAGTTATGATTGTCATTTGTGGACTCCCTGGCATTTTGATAGCCTTCCCTAATTCTAACTTTTTCTTCTTTGGCTCTACCTTTTAGTCCAGTGATTTACTTTGAATCAGTGCCCCTTGTCCCCTCCCTTGATGTTTCCCTTTTTAGTCCCTCCCTTTTTCTTCCCTGCCCCTCCCCCCTCTCTTTCCCTCCCTTTTTGTTCTCCCTCTCCCCTTCCCCCCCTTGGTTTTCCCTTCTCCTTACCCTTGTTGGGTAAGATAGAATTCAAGATCCCAATGGATCTGGATGTTTTTCCCTCTCAGAGTTGATTTCCCTGAGATTGAGGTTTAAGTAAACCCCCCCTCTCTTCCTCTCCTTCTTATAGGAGTTTTCTTCCCCTCTCCTTCCCATGTGAATCTTTGTGTGAGAACCATTATTCTATTTGGTCTTTCTTTACCCCCTATTTATACATTACATTTTCCCCATATGTTAGTATACATAGATTGATATAAATGTAGTCCTTATAGAAGAGAGTTTGAGTAAAAGAAGAAGATAACATTTTTCCCCTTTCCTTAATATTTACCTTTTCAGGTATTCCTTGCTCTTTGATTTTCGGTATCAAACTTTCCACAGAGCTCTGGTCTTTTCTTTGCAAAAAGTTGGAAGTCTTCTATTTTGTTGAATGCCCATACTTTCCCCTGGAAGTATATAGTCAGTTTTGCTGGGTAGCTGATTCTTGGTTGGAGACCCAGCTCTCTTGCCTTTCTGAAGATCATGTTCCATGCCTTATGATCATTCAGAGTAGAACTTGCAAGATCTTGTGTGACCCTGATTGGTATTCCTTTATATCTAAATTGTCTTTTTCTGGCTTCCTGTAGGATTTTTTCTTTTGTTTGATAGCTTTGGAATTTGGCAATTACATTCCTGGGAGTTGTCTTTTGGGGGTTTAGTGTAGAAGGTGTTCTGTGAGCTCTGTCAGTGGCTGTATTGCCCCCTTGTTCTAGAATCTCTGGGCAATTTTCTTTGATTATATCTTGTATCACCATGTCCAGTTTGGTGTTTATTTCTGGCTTTTCTGGGAGTCCAATTATTCTTAAATTTTCTCTTCTCCCTCTATTTTCCAGATCTATCACCTTGTCGGTGAGATATTTTATGTTCTCTTCTAATTTCTTGGTGTTTTGGCTTTGCTTTATTAGTTCTTGCTTTAAAGCCTGGTTTTCTTTTACAGTTTGGTCAAACTGGTTTTGTAGATGCATGAATTTCTTTTGCATCATTTCCCACTTTTCCTCCCAGAGGGCTTCCATCTTTTTGGTCATTTCTGATTCAAATTCTTCATGGGTTTGTGGAGAGTTTCTATTTCCTTTGGAAGATTTTGGAGAATTTTCTTGTATATCTTCTTCTATCTGCTCTGTATTTTGTATTTTGGCTCCATAGAATGTGTCCAAAGTCGCCCCTTTCTTCTTATTTTTCTTGGTATTTTGGGGCTTCTGTGCTTCTGTGGAGTTTGTCATCTCTGAATGTGGAGGATTAGCTTTTCTTATCTCTGTCTGGTGATCAGAGGCTTTAGTCCTGGGCAGATGGTTCTATGAGCTTTCCCTGGGTTAAACTGAATATGCCTCACTGGAACTGGAATGGAAGGGTCGGACCACGAGGCCACACTCTCCCCCCGGCTTGCTTTCCGGAAGTTGCCTTCAGAATCGCTGGCTGTGAGGCTGTTTTGTCGGCCTTCGGGGGGATGGGCTGCAGCTTTCCCAAGCTCTAGGGCAAGGACTTTCACTGAGACTTGGATAGCAGGATCCAGCCCGTGAGGCTGTCTTGCCCGCCCTGAGGGTTGCTGTTGTTTCGACCAGCTCTCTGCAGCAGAAGCCCCAGGCAGTAACTTTCACTGGGACTCGGGTAGAAGGCCCTGAGGGTTCTGCTCTCTGAGCCCGGCCAGGCTGCGGCTTCCGGGAGCCTTGGACTCTGCGCTCCTACCCCTGAGGTCCGAGTGATCTCGGGTTCTGGCTTTTGAGGGGAGCCGTACCTTTTGAACCGGGTCCAGGTCCAGGAGGTGGGTTCCCAGGGTCTGTGCTATTGATCGTTTTGAATTTCGGCGCCTTAGGAGCTTATCGTTTGAGATCGGTCGGGAAGGGTTTTCCGGAGATCTGAGCTTTAGCTTTCTCTAAGCCGCCATCTTAACCGGAAGTCTATATACATGATTTTTCTTACTACTCTAATGATGCATACAATTTTTGAGAGTTACAAATTACATTCTCCCCACATAGTAATATATATATATAATTTAATATATATGTAGTCCTTATAGAAGAGAGTTTGAATAAAAGAAAAAGATAACATTTTTCTCCTTTTCCCTTTCCTTCATATTTACCTTTTCAAGTTTCTCTTGCTCTTTGTGTTTGGATGTCAAATTTTCCCCAGAGCTCTGGTCATTTCTTTACAAATACTTGGAAATCTTGTATTTTGTTGAAAGCCCATACTTTCCCCTGGAAGCATATAGTCAGTTTTGATGGATAGCTGATTCTTGGTTGAAAACCCAGCTCTCTTGCTTTTCTGAATATCATGTTCCATGCCTTGTGGTCATTCAGAGTGGAAATTGCTAGGTCCTGTGTGACACTGATTGGTGTTCCTTTATATCTAAATTGTCTTTTTCTGGCTTCTTGTAAGATTTTTTCTTTTGCTTGGAAGCTTTGGAAATTGGCAATTACATTCCTGGGAGTTGTCTTTTGGGCATTTAGTGTAGAGGGTTTTCTGTGAACTCTTTCAATGCATATTTTGTCCCCTTGTTCTAGAATCTCTGGGCAATTTTCTTTGATGATATCATGTATTATGATATCAAGATTATTGTTTATTTCTGGTTTTCTGGTAGACCAGTGATTCTCAGATTGTCTCTCTTTCCTCTGTTTTCCAGGTATGTCACCGTGTCAGTGAGATATTTTATGTTATCTTCTAATTCTTTAGTCTTTTGACTTTGCTTTATTAATTCTTGCTCTTTTGCAAGATTATTGTCTTCCAGTTGCCTGATTCTGACCTTTAAAGACTGGTTTTCCTTTTCAGTTTTGTCTGACCTTTTTTTGAGGCTTCGAGCATTTCTGCATTTGTATATTTTTGGTCCCTCAGATTGATGAGTTCCTTTTGCATTGTTACCCATTTTTCCTGCCAGAAGGCTTCCATCTTTTTGATAATTTCCAATTTAAATTCTTCAAGAACTTGTGGAGAATTTCCATTTCTTATGGACGGTTTTGGAGAATTTGTCTTTGTTTCCTCTTTTATCTCCTCTGTATTTTGTATTTTTGCTCCATAAAATTTGTCCAAAGTCACCCCCTTCTTCTTGCTTTTCTTGGTGTTTGGAGGTTGTTGCACCTCTGAAGTGTTTGCCATCTCTATGGTTTTTCCTCCCTTTTCCAGTCAGAAATCTGAATGAGGAGGGCTGGCTCTCAGTGTATGCTTCTGATGATCTGAGGCTTTAGCCCCAGGCAAATTGTCTGTTCTCCGCTGCTTCGCTATCTTCCTGGGGAAGCCCAAGTTCTGCCCTCCCCTGCTTGCCAGCTTTTCGGGTGTTACTGCTCTCAGTTATCTCCAGCTGCTTCTCCGCTGCCTTACTTTCACACTCTGAGCCTGGCACAGCACTTTCCACAAGGTTCCCCAGTACCTTTGCCCACCCTGAGTTTCCTGTCCTTTCAGGAGGCCCTGTATTCTAGGGGGGAGGGGTCCTGGCCTCCTTGAGCTCTGAGGGTTCCTAATGGGATTAGGTTCAACTGGGTTGGTCTGGATGTGCCCGGAGGCAAAAACCTCTGGTGAGACTCAGAAGAAAGGACCCAGCCATGGGGCTACAGGCTCTCCTCCATCTCCCTCAGGCTGCTTCCCTGCCATCTGTATTGGATGCCCCGAACCTGGCCCAGGTTGCTTTCAAGGTGCACCCTTCAGAATAGCACCTTTGCCTGCCCTGTGGTTCCCCCTGCTGGTAGGGACTCAGTGCTCTGGGTTGGGGGGAGGCATCCTGGGACCTTCCTTCTGCCTTCCCCTTAGACCCAAGTGTTCTAGGAATCCAGATTTTGGGGGGTGTACCTTTTGATTTGAGTCCAGAAGGAGGGTTCCCTGGCCCCGTCCTGTTGTTAAGTTTGAATTTCAGTCCCCTAGAAGCATTCAGTTTGTGATTGGTAAGGAAGGGTTTTCAGAGGTCTGAACTTTTGTTGCTTCTAAGCCACCATCTTGCCCAGAAGTCTCTGTAGGATTTTTTAAGTAGACCATCATATCATCTGCAAAGAGTGATAGCTTGGTCTCTTCATTGCCTATTTTAATACCTTCAATTTCTTTTTCCTCTCTAATTGCTACTGCTAGTGTTTCTAGTACAATGTTAAATAATAGAGGTGATAATGGACATCCTTGTTTCATTCCTGTTCTTATTGGGAATGCATCTAGTTTATCCCCATTGCAGATGATATTAGTTGATGGTTTTAGATATATACTGTTTATTATTTTTAGGAAAGCACCTTCTATTCCTATACTTTCTAGTGTTTTCAATAGGAATGAGTGCTGTATTTATATCAAAGGTTTTTTCTGCATCTATTGAGATAATCATGTGATTTGTGTTGGTTTGCTTGTTGATATGGTCAATTATATGGATGCTTTTCCTAATACTAAATCATCCTTGTATTTGTGGAATAAATCCCATCTGGTCATATTATATAATCCTTGTGATGACTTGTTGGAGTCTTTTTGCTAGTATTCTATTCAAGATTTTTGCATCTATGTTCATTAAGGAGATTTGTCTGCAGTTTTATTTCTCTGTTTTTGCCCTGCCTGGCTTAGGAATCAGTACAATATTTGTTTCATAAAAGGAATTTGGTAGAACTCCTTCTTTGCTTATTCTGTAAAAAAGTTTAATAAAGTTTAAAAGTATTTAATATTGGTATTAGTTGTTTTTTGAATGCTTGATAGAATTGGTTTATGAATCCATCTGGTCCTGTATTTTCTTAGGGAGTCCTTGAAGGCTTATTCACTTTCTTTTTCTAATATAGGGTTATGTAAGTATTTTATTTCTTCTTCTGTTAATCTAGGAAATTTATATTTTTGTAAATGTTCATCCATATCACCTAGATTGCCATATTTATTGCCATATAATTGGGCATGAGTTTTAAATGATATCCTTCATTTCTTCTTTATTAGAGGTGAGGTCTCCTTTTTCATGTTGGATACTTTCAATTTGGTTTTCTTCTTTACTTTTTAAAAGTAGATTCACCAGTATTTAGTCTTTTTTTTTTGCAAAGTACCAACTTCTAGTCTTTATTTATTAAGTTAATCATTCTTTGACTTTAGATTTTATTAATTTCTCCTTTAATTCTTTAATTTTTAGGGTCTCTAATTTAGTTTTCATTTGAGGATGTTTAATTTGTTCACTTTGTAGTAGTATTTTAATTTGCATTCCCAATTCAATGACCTCTGCCCTCCCTAATTTGTTGATATAATATATATATATATATAATTATATAGAGGCATAAATTTTTCACTAAGTACTGCTTTGGCTGTAACCTATAGATTTTGGTATGTCATCTCCTCATTGTAATTCTCTTTAATTAACACCATAATTGTTTCTATTTTTTCTTCTTTGACCAACCAGTTTTGAAGAATTACATTATTTAGTTTACAATCAATTTTAAATTTACCTTTCCATGGACCTCTGTTAATCATAATTTTTATCATATTTTGATCTGAAAAAGTTGCATTTATTATTTCTGCTTTTCTGTGTTTTTTTGCAATATTTCTATGCCCTAGTGCATGTTCAATCTTTGTGTATGTACCATGTAGTTATGAGAAGAAGGTATATTCCTTTTTATACCTGTTCACTTATCTCCAGATATGTATTAATTCTAATTGTTTAACATTTCATTCATTTCCATTTCTTCTTTCTTCTTTATTTTTTGGTTTGATTTATCTTGTTCCGAATAGGAAAGTTTGAGGTCCCAAATCCCCCCAGTATGACCTTATTATGTATTTCCTCCTTAAGCATCTTTAATTTCTTCTTTAGAAATCTAGATGGTATACCATTTTGTATATACATGTTTATCAATGATATAACTTCATTGTTTACAGTAACTTTTAGCAAAATGTAATTTATTTTCTTATCTCTTTTAATCAAATCAATTTCTACTTTGGCTTTATCTGGTAACATGATTGTTTTTTTTTCTTTAGATCAGGCATAATAAATTCTGCCCCAGCCTTTTACCTTGAATCTGTGTGTGCCACCCTGCCTCAAACGTGTTTCTTGTAAACAACATATAGACCTTATAATGGAGAAACATTTCAGCGAATTCCACATCAACTCCATGTATCAGGACTTCAGTGAATCAGATCTAGTTTACTTTCTGGGAGAAAAGAAGGCCTGAGCACTTGCTGGGATAAAAGTGGGGCATATTGAAAGAGCACTTTATGATTGTCCAATAAAGTCTTACCAAACAACAACAACAACAACAACAACAACAAAAAACAACTAGTCATAGTTTAGTCTCTACTTTAATCCCTTCAACTTCTTTTCCTCCTGTATCAGAATGTGGCAACATTCTAAGGAGAGATTGCTAGTTATTTGAACCCAGAGGGATTGGAAAAAGCAAGACAAAAGGGGAGAAACAAAGACCAAAATTAAGATTTATAATTAATGGTAAAAGATCAAGGGAAGTTGAAATCAAAAAGGGAAGCATGATTAACAGAAAATATACTTTTTTCATCTTACAACAATGTGAACACCAGTAATGGAGATACCCAAATATGGTGGGATTAATATCCTTTCCCCCATACAAGTTGGACTAGCTTTTCCTTAAATGATTTTACATCCTTAAGACTACATTAGCTCAGGATACCAAGAACTTAGATTATTGACATTATTTCCTGTTTTCATGACAATAAAACAGCCAGGAGAAACTCTAGGCTTCCTCTCTGAGAGTAGAAAATGATGTCAAAAGAAACTTTGCTCAACCAAATCAATTCGGTGACTAAGTAAATCTCCTTTAGTTAGATTTTAATGACCTATAAATGTCTCATTTTATTCCCATGTAGAATATAAACTACCAGGATACTTGCTTGAGTCAGGACATACATAGTACACTAGACATTATTCTTGGTTGTTGTCTACTATCCAAAGTCAAAACCAAAGGATGGTTATAGGATGAATTGAAATCTAGCTATCTATTGATATAGAAAACCTTATGTGGAGTAGGTGATTTCTGAAAATCTTGGAAACCTATTGTTTTGCCTTATATTGGGTCAAGATAATTGAAATCTTCTCTAGGACATAGGACAAATTATAAAAAGTATACCCTGACATTGAGAGATCTCTCTGTCTATCGTAGAGTCAAATTTGATATGTATACCACTCTTCCAGGTTTTACTCCATTTCTTCATCAATAATGTCCATTTACTGTGTCATTAATAATCACTTTAATCCCTAACTGATCAAATATAGCTAGAATTAGACCAAAACCTAATTTCTACCCATTATAATTTGGAATTTGCCAAATTATACCTCAATAATTAATTGAATAAAACCCCAAATTCAAAATATATTTAAAATATTTTAAAAAGTACGATGTCCTCTTCTAAGTTCTGAAAGTAGTACTCAGATATCATTTAGTTTCTTTTATACAGTGAAATATTCATGGTTAGGAAAGCATAACCTTGTGCACAAATTTACCAAGTCCATGTATGCCTCCGCACTTTTAGAGGCTGAATCTTATCATCATTCACTGTATGGGCATAGTAATATGAGTCAGCTGAAATGTTATAATCCTAAAACTAATTTCCTGATTACTAAAGGAAAAAAATGTTCCTAATTCAAATATAGTCATTTCTTTTCTCAGTCCAACCTTGATGCAGTTTCATAAAGCATTTCCCACCCCCTATTCTTTGAAAGGGTCAGCTTCTTCTTTATACAAACGGTTAGGTTGACCTGGTTTCTAAATCCCAAATTCATTCCACTGATAAAGAAAATGACTCTATTTATTCCAAACCAAATTAACCCTTGACATACTGATGTAAATAATTTTCAACTATAAAATCATATTCATGTGTCCAGAAGCATTCACACACAGATTTATCACTTAGCCCTAAAAACTTTTGAAATAATGATTTTCAAGAAGGATGGTAGGTATTAAATATAGAATTCAATATTATTAAAAAGTTCCTATCCTAATGAATAATAATTTCTCATTCTTCATAAGGCTCTTTTTGGCCAATGCAATAGCTTGACTGACTCCATACTATGACCTAAATCAATGGTATTAAATTCAAATAGAAATAGGGCCACTAATTTTCTGCTCTTTACATATAATTTTTAATGCCATATATGTTCAACTGTATTGAGAAGTTGGAGTTTCCTCTTATTCTCTGTCTTTACTGAAAGAATCCCACTGGAGATGACATGAGAGAACCAAGAATCCCTTAGAAATATACTTCCTTGAGAATTTTAATGACTGTTAAAATGACTTTCCCCCACCCCTCTCCTTTTATGTGAAAGGGAAATGTTTAAACTCTAAATTATCTTTTTCTTTTAAGCTGTTCATTTGCTGTTTTCAATTGTGCTTTTAAGCCCCTTTCTCTAGATGAAAATAAAATCAATCTTAATTGCTTTTTAATCACACATGTCTTTAATTATTAACAAAATGTGCAAATGAAGGGATGCCAGTAGATAACTTGAATACATAAGAATGTTAATATGTCAAAGGACTAACCCGATTATTTCCACTGCAAACATCTCATATCTTGTTGCTCTCCGATATGGATTGCCTACAGAGATTGGAGCTCCTTTCCAGTGGCAACTGCTTCTTACATTATAGTAAGAAGTATATTGTGCTTTATGAGTAATTTAAGACATTTTCAAGATATGTTTAACCATATGAGATTTTCACTTCATGTGTTGACTTTAAAACCTAACATGAAATAATTTCTGTATTCATAGATAATTGAAAGAAAAAAATGAATAGTTGAGAATAAAAAAAAAATAGGAATGGAGGGAAGAGATAAATAGTTCACAGAAAGCAGTGTTGCCTCAAATAAGGAAATAAAATTTTAAATCAAGGTGGTAAAGAATATAGGCAAGGAAGAAGAATAAAGGGGAAAAGGGCAAAAGTTAAATAAGTTGAGAGCAGATGTTACAAAAATATAGGCACTATATTCAACAAAGCAAATATATTCCATCAGTCAAAGATTCATTAAGTATCCCCTATGTGCCATGCTCTATGCTAAGTGCTTAGAATACAAATATAAGAAGAAAAAAAAAGATAAATTTCAAGGAGCTTATATCTAGTAGAGTGAGACAATATAATAAAAAGGATCTGAAAATTGTGTGTGTGTGAAATTCAACCAAGATAACACATGTAAAATATTTCACATGCTTTTAAAAAGTGGTCCATAAATACTGATCCTTTATTCATCAAAGTCACACAAGTTCATCTTTATAATAAATTAGTATCAACAATAGAATAAGTAATGGCTCGTGCTGCTACAAGTAGTTCTGACAACCTTGTTGAGCAAGGAGTAAAGGCTAGGTTATTCTAGGAAGATAGATAAAAGGAAACTCCCAGTGATAAAGCTTCTTTCGCATCCCTGAAGACAAAAGTTATGTAATATCCTCAAAATGGAATTACTAAGGAGGGTGCTTTGGTGGCCCTCTTCAGATTGATGAGTGAAGAAACAGATGAATTTCTCCTCCAGATGAATGAATGCTAATATTTGGTGAGGTGGAAGGCAAATAGGGGGAGCTCCCCAATAGAGTTTTGATATGACCAAACATTTTTCATTTATAAAAAGTGTTAAAATAAAACTTGTGTATAAAAGACATAATGAAAATAGTTCAAATCACTAATAATAAGTGAAATATGAAGTAAAATAATTGACAAAAAATCAGATATAACTGAAAATAAAAGTAACTGAAGAGGAACAAATCCTAAATTGAGAGTAAGAATAACATCAAAAATTTTCATATTTCCTACATTTTGTATTCTACTAATTAAAAATTATTACATTTTAGCTAAGTTAAGATATATTGGATTGCAAATACTAAGGGAATTAAAAATAAGTTTTGGGATAATTCCTACTGGGTGTTTTCTCATTATCTGGTGTTCAAATTAATTATCAATAGTATATTAGATACTTAGGAAAAGAGTATGTCTTTATTCCTATGTTATTGACTGGCAAATTGGGGAATGTAAGCATGGAGTTCCATGTAAATCATGTTTTAATGTTCATAGAATTCAGTGATTGTTGAGAATGCCAAATAAAAATGGCAGAATGATAGTGGAGAGTTCACAAATTAATCCATCACTTTGTTGGTGGACTTATTCTTACCACAAGTGATGGGAACTGTTAAGGTGTCTGCTGTAGGAGATGGGATTACAAATATCACTTTTAGACAAGCTTTTTTCCATGTGTTTCATGTACTGAGGGGAAAAGAGAATTTAAGGGGTTTTGAAAGTCATTTCAGTGATATTTGCTTCTTTGAATGAAGTGAGCTAATCAGTTTACAAAATACAGGAAAGTTTTCCAGTCACCTTCACATAATAAGCAACTGCTGAATGGTTTATCATGGACTTCAATAACATCTCTAAATTTGTACTTATACTATAGATTGAAGACTGGCATGTCATGCAGCCAAGGTAGTAAAGCCATCCAAGGATTTGTTTAGTTTGGGGAGAATTTGACTCATTTCTTATTTCCTCACTTCATGGAGGTGGACCTAAAAATATAGATGAGAAATAACAAAATTCTTGTTCATTTCATTAGGCTCTGAAATTCTCAGGGTGTGAGTGGGAAGCATATATCTTTGTGATCTAACTAGCTCACTTTGTCCGGAGAAGCAAATATCACTGATATGAATGTGAACATATCTTTGCTCTGTCGTTCTTAATTTGGGACCAAACTTTATCATCCTAGGTGACTATGGGCAAGCCACTTTATATTTTGGGGCTCTTTGTTATTATCAGAGGGAGGTTGGACTAAGGTCTCTGACATCTCTAAACTCTAGGTACCTATACCAATTTGCTTTGTAAGTGAAAATAGCACACATACAACTCTCTGCAAATTTTAAATACATCCTTATTATTATTTTTTATTATTGCCTACTTCATGCTTCTTGAATGCCTTATATATATATTGTTAAATTTTCATGTATCAATTTTTAGTCTGTTTCATATGTCAATATATTAGGTCCCAACTAGATTGGGGTCAAATATTTCTCTTGCACATCTTTGTGGCCTGCACATTGCCTTGCATATAATCAGTGTTTCATATTTTTTAGTTGAGAATCCCTTGGATACTGGTCTAAAATAAATCTGAAACTTTAGATTGGCAAGGTATCATGTTTGTTTTTTATTCTGAAAGGAAAGGGGGACACTTTGAAGTCTAGCTCTAAAAGTGAGGGAGGAAGATGATGAAAGCTATTATTCATAGAAGTAGAAATGTGTATGGGGGAGGTGAGGGCAATATGGTGGTTCTAGATTGGACTACATATGGTGAATCATCAACAATCACAAGCACGGGTCTCCAGAGAAGAACTTGGAATTCCAGGTCTGTATGAAGTCTTAAGAAGCCTGTAAAGGCAGTCAGGAATCAAGTTTTTAGGGACCTGAAACATCAAATTGGAGTGATTCTATTTGATCCTAGAGCTAAGAAAAGACCACTGATGCTTGTTGAACAGAAAAGCCAGGGCTGCACTTTGAGAAGAAAACAATTTGGCAACCATGTAAAAGATGGATTGCAGAGGAAGGTCTTGCAAGAGGAAAGACTTCTCAGAAGCTAATGCATTATTCCGGGCAAAAGATGTTGAAGAGAAGGAGACTACAAAACCAAGAGCTGATTCATATGCAGGGTGATGAGTAAGAATGAAGAGTCAAGGATAAATTTAAAAGTGGAAAAACAGTGATGGCCAAACAAGTGTTTCTGGAGAGGAGAGAACTCCTTGGAACACAAGAATGGGTAAGAGAGGAGCCCTAGGACACTGTTCTTTTTTTTTTAAACCCTTACCTTCCTTCTTGGAGTCAATACTTTGTATTGGCTCCAAGGCAGAAGAGTGGTAAGGACTAGGCAATGGGGGTCAAGTGACTTGCCCAGGGTCACACAGCTGGGAAGTGTCTGAGGCCAAATTTGAACCTAGGACCTCCCGTCTCTAGGACTGGTTCTCAATCCACTGAGCTACCCAAATGCCCCCTAGGACACTGTTCTATAAGGGGTGAGGGCAGAGACAGAGATTTTAGGCAGATCTATTGGAGAAGTTACCACTGGGGAAGAGAGCAATGTTGGATCAAACTATACAAGAGGAAATGGAAGTTTGACTGGCATATGTTAATGATGTTCAACTTACTGTTGTCATGGTGCAGAGCTCAGTCCTGCCAGGTGAGTGAAGAGGAGGGGGCCCCTATGCTCTGACTTCCCACTACTAGAAGAAGGAAGATGGAGGATACTATTGAAATCAGACATCTTTCCTGGAATCATCTTTCTTAAAGGAATAACACAAAAGGGTCTTTCATGGTCCTTTTTGTGTAAATTGTCAGTCTTTTTGGAAAAAGGAGAGGGGGAAAAGATAGATTAATACCAAGAGACACACAGAAGAGGAAGATCAGGAGCAGGAGGAGAAAAAAGAAGAAGAAAGAGAAAGAAAGAAAGAAAGAAAGAAAGAAAGAAAGAAAGAAAGAAAGAAAGAAAGAAAGAAAGAAAGAAAGAAAGAAAGAAAGAAAGAAAGAAAGAAAGAAAGAAAGAAAGAAAGAAAGAAAGAAAGAAAGAAAGAAAGAAAGAAAGAAAGGAAGGAAGGAAGAAAAAGAAAGAAAGAAAGAAAGAAAGAAAGAAAGAAAGAAAGAAAGAAAGAAAGAAAGAAAGAAAGAAAGGAAGGAAGGAAGGAAGGAAGGAAGAAAAGAAAGAAAGAAAGAAAGAAAGAAAGAAAGAAAGAAAGAAAGAAAGAAAGAAAGAAAGGAAGGAAGGAAGGAAGGAAGGAACGAAGGAAGGAAGGAAGGAAGGAATTATAACAAAAACCTCTGACAAAGGTTATAATTTCTCAAATTTAAAAAAATCAAGCCATTCCCCATTCAACAAATGATCAAGGGACATGAATAGGCAGTTTTCAGGTGAAGAAATCAAAACTATTAATAAGCACATGAATAAGTGTTCTAAATCCCTTCTGATTAGAGAAATGCAAAACAAAACAATTCTGAGGTACCACCTCATACCTAGCACACTGGCCAATATGACAACAAAGGAAAGTGATAAATATTGGAGGGAATGTATTGGGACACTAACACTTCTGGTGGAGTTATGAATTAATCCAAACATTCTGGAATGCAATTCAGAACTATGCCCAAAGGGTGCTAAAAAACTACCTGTTCTTTGATCCAGCCATATCACTCCTGTGTTTGTACCCTAAAGAGATAATAAGGGGGAAAAAAACTTGTACAAAAACTATTTATAGCTGTGCTTTTTACAGTGGCAAAAAAACAAATGGAAAATGAGGGGGTATCCATTGATTGGGGAATGACTGAACAAATGGTGGTATTTGATGGTGATGGAATATTACTGTGCTGAAAGGAATACATTGGAGGAATGCCATGTGAACTGGAACAACCTCCAGGAATTGATAATACAGTGTGAAAGGAGCAGAACCAGGAGAACCTTATATACAGAGACTGATACACTGTGGAACAATCAAATGTAATGGACTTCTCTACTAGCAGCAATGTTCCAGCAAAGGTCCAGGACAGTTCAGAGGAACTTTTGAAAAAGAATGCTATCCACCCAGAGGAAAAATTGTGGGAGCAGAAACAGAAGAAAAACATATGATTGATCACATGGTTCAATGGAGATATGATTGGGGATGTTGACTTTAAATGATCACTCTGTGCAAATGGTAATAATATGGAAATAGGTTTTGAAGAATGGTGCGTGTAACCCAGTGGAATTTCTCATCAGCTCTGGGAGTGGGGAGGGAAAGAACATGAATCATGTAAACATGGAAAAATATTCTAAATTAATTAATTAAAAAAGAATTATATTTAAAATATTGGAACAAAATTATAATTGCTGAGGGGAAATATAAAAAGGTCCATGGGGATGAGTTTTAACCCTTTTGCTTCATTGTATCTGTGAATATTGGATGTTGTGTCTAAAAACTTTTGATAATATAAAGGGGTGAGAGAGGTGAAAGAAAACTAACTCTTTGATCTTTTAAAACTTTATTAAAAGAAAAAATCCCATTGGAGTTTCCTAGCTGAAATTAATTAACCCTCCCCCACCCCAACTCTGTATCTTCTCAGATTCAAAGTTCCCTCCTAGGTGGGGTATTGATCCTTATGCAGACCAATCCCATGCCCCGAAGTAGGGGGGTGGGGTATGGCCCCTCCTAGAATTGTATTGATTCAATTCAAGACCAATCCTATGCCAGTATTCAGGAGTTGTGGTCCCTCCCCAGCACAGGATTGGTCCCCCACACCAGAAAGTTGGAAGGAGGGACTCCTGGGGCACACTGGGGGATGCAGTTCCCCACAACTGGCCACAATATCTCAAAACCCACAGAGGCAAGGTGTAAGGTATTAGGAAAAAAAAAGACAAAAAGGTGGCCAATTCAAGGAAAACCTTTATCAGTGATGCAAAATCAAGATATTGTGAAACATCAGAGCCCAAGATCTCTTCTGATGGGGAAAGGAGGAAATTGTGAATTTAGGCCAGCATTTTTATGTTGTTGTTTTTTGTTTGTTTGTTTTCCTCCCAGAAATGACTAGAGTCTTATCGAGCAGCACCCAGAGGGGGGAAAAAAAAAACAAACTAGAAACCAAGATCACTGGAAGCTCCTTAGTTGCTGGAATACTTGATTGTACAAGGAGAAGGCCTTCTATAGAACATCATTCTTTTCTCCCTTTTTGCATGAGAAATTACTAAGTCATTCTCCTGCCAGGGAGAAGTCCTGCCTCTTCCCTTTCTCCTAGTCCAAAGTCCCAACTTGGCAGCTCTGTTTATTCTGAGACTCAGTTCCTTCACTCTTCCTGGCTGAAATTCAATAAATAGAGGAGGACAGCATTGGGTGGGTGAGTAGGACTAGAGTTTGAATCTTAGATTTCAGAGTTTAGACTAAGGAGCCGTCTTCATCCCACAGGCAGAAGTCCTGATGGGGGATTTTGGAGAAAAGTTAAAGATGCTTCTGAAACTTGCCATTCTCCAGCTTGATCAGGGACTCATGTGAACACACAATTCCACTTTTATGTTGCTTCTGACACAACTTTTGTCCATTTGCAACACTGACAGCAGCCCCTAGGGACAAGAGACATCCTTAAAGATCAATGCCACCGCTGCTCTCACCCCACTTTCTTCCTTGATGATTACCCAGAATAAATCATGTGGGTATTCTCACCTGTAATTCAGTTGCTCTTTATATTCTTATAGATCTCAGTCATGAGAAAAAAGAAATTAACCAAATCCCTCATCTATCTTGTGAGGTATATACTCTGCCTAGGCAGCAGATTTCCCATTGATAAACAATACACCCCTGCAAATCACCAATCAGTTTACTTTTAATCAATGCTGCCTCTCACAATGCTGTCTTTTAAATCACTGAGCTTATAACTGTGGTTTTCAAAACCTTTTAATCTAATTGGAAATCTTCTTTTTTTCTGCTGGTAATAAACACCCACTAAGCTGTCTGCCCCTAATTGAGCTGTAGTAATTTATGAGAGCTCCCCACTGTTTTTTCTCCCTTTAATCAGACAGGCTCCTTTATGTCCTTAACTAATGAAATCTAAGAATCCACCCTATAGATCTGACCAAATGTCACCAATGAATAAATCTTTATTAAAGCTTCTGTCATGTTCCACCAGGTTCCATCCCATTGTTTCCCACTGGCATCAGATGACAAAGACCTTTGCATGATTTTTCCAAATCGTGTGTATCAGGGACTTATAAAGGTCAGACAGAACCATCTCATCCAACCTGGGGCATGGTAGACTGGAAATCTTGCTTCTCCTTCACTAGCTCCTTTTGGCTTTTAAGATTTGGAAATATGTTTGGGTTTGTTGATATGTTGGTTTTCTGGTTGTTTAGTTGGCACTTGGTGAACAGGCCAAGCTGAAATGATTTAAACAAACTAAGAAGTAACAAGGATCACAAAGGGTAAGAAGGATGGGTAGATGGGGAATTGTTGAGGAAGAGAGAAGAGGTTCCAACTTTCAAAGAGGTACTGCTGTGGGATCCTGCAATACTGGAGGAGCAATCGGAGATTTAAGATACAGCCCTAATTCTTGACTCCTTGACACCATGGCTTTGGTTCTTGGTCTCATTCTCTGGACTTATGTTCTTCTAAGGACAAGGGCTGTTTTGTTTTTGGTTTTGTATCACAAATTCCTAGCACAGTTCCTGACCTATAGGATACATAGTGGGCAACTAATGGATGCAGGAGCACCAAGAACCCATAGAAACTAAGCTCCTGGGGGCAAAGACTATTTCATTTTTACCTTATATACCTTTCACCAAGGGTAGTATGATTAACGAGCAATTAATGCATGTTTATTGAGTATGCATACATCTTCAGTTTTCATCTCTCTGTAGATCACTTTCATATCTGCTCATCCAGCTTTAATCTCTCTCTCTATTTCCAGTCTCTCATCTCCAACTGCCTTTTGGACATCTCCAACTGTTATAAATATCTTAAACTCAGCTTGTCCAAAACCGAACTTATTATTTTTTCTCCCCAAACCCTACTCTCTTTCTAATTTCCTTATTACTATCAATGGTATTATCAGTCACCCTCACACACAATTTAGAAGTTATCCTTGACTCCTTACACTTTCTGACTCTTATATCCAATCAGTTGCCAAGTACCCAGTTGTCTGTCCTCATAACATCTCTCGATTATACCTGTTTCTCTCCTCTAACACTGCCACCATGCTCTCATCACCTCATCCTTGAACTATTACAATAGTCCGCTGGCTAGTCTCCCCACCACAAATCTGTCCCCACTCAAGTCCATCTTCCATTAAGCTGTTAAACTGATCTTTCTTAAATGCAGGTCTGACTACATCACCCCCTTCCTCCATTCAATCAACTTTAGTGTCCGTCACCCCCAGGCTCATGTTTGGTGTTCAAAAACCTTTTGCCACCTGGTTCCCTTATACCTTTCCAATCTCCTTACACCTTGCACCCTACCCTCATCCCTAGCCCCTACATACTCTGCAATCTAATACCTCTGGCCTTCTTGCTATTCCTCACACAAAACAATTCCTTTTACAAACTCTGGGCATTTTCACTGCCTATTTCCCATTTTTGAAACTCTCACCTTCCTCATTGACTTTCCTGGTTTCCTTCAAGTCCCAGTTAAATTTCTACAAGAAGCCTTTTCAAACGCCCTTTAATACTAGTTCTTTCCTTCTGTTGATTATCTTCAATTTATGTCACATATAACTTTTTTGTACATAATTGGTTATATGTCGTCTCCTCCTTTAGGCTAGGAGATCCTTGAGAGCAATAACTGTCTTGTTTTTCTTTGTGGCCAGAATGCTTAGCATAGAGTAAATGATTACTAAATGGTTCTTTATAGTTGGAAAATCTGAAACCTTTGAACTATGTTCCCCAGAATTCCTTTTGCATCTCCCAACATCCCTTTCCCTGTGTCCTCAAGTTTGCATGGTTAAGTGATTGGTTATAAGTTTGCTGTAAATCCTCCCTCTTCCTCTTTCTTCCTTGAAGCTTAAGTGAATTACCACCCTTTTAACTCTAGTTTTTTTTATTTTAATAAGTCTTATAATTCTTGAGTTATTGTATATTAAATTTAATTCTCACAGTTCTCAACTTGATTTTCCTGTTGCCCCAGGTTTTAATCCTCTCTCCCTAGCACTGAAAATACTTTGAACTTATTTTTGTTTTATATTAATTTATTAATCATTAATATGAATATGAATATAAATTATTTAAATATTTAAATTAGATATTAATATATTAGTCATAATTACTCCTTATATATACTTTATATTTACTTACTCTTACACATTGTCTCAATAGAATATTTCCTAAAGGAAAGAGACTAACTTTTTTTTGTCTTTGTATCCTCACCACCTAGCACAAAGTACTTAGTAGGCACTTATTGAAGGCTTATGGAATTGAATTGAAGTCGTTGTAGATAAGTATATCAGCACAGTATGAGATCTGAAAGGCTTAACATATGGTTCTAGATAAAACCCAATGTCAATAAATATGAAGACACAGCCCCATTATTTGGCATTATGTCATGTGATAACTCATCAGTCAATTAATCAATAAGCATTTATTAAGTGATTTCTGTAAGCCAGGTACTATGCTAAGTGATACCAAGAAATATACAGAAATGTAAAGAAAATTCAAATCCTACTCTCTCCCAAACAATCAAACCAAACCAAAAGTTCCTTTCTCTCAAGCTTACATTCTAATCATTCTAATGGAAGAGCTTATACAGAACTTATAATATAAAGAAAAATACAAAATGGTCCTCAGACTTGAATATCTTCCTACCACTGTGGTATCTTAAATGGAAGAAAAGGAGAGAAAAATAAAAATGATACAGACTTTTAAATCACCTATAAATGTTAACTGAACTACAGGTTCTCTAAATGTGAAATATTTAAATAATGGCCAGTGATTTCAAATGTTACTGGAAAACAAAATAACACCAATTTTTATGTTCTTTGATAAATTAAGCAGGATGACAAAAGAAAAGAGGAAAAGAACCCATGGAGTTTTGTTATATGAATATATATATATATATATATATATATATATATATATATGCATTTTTGTGGGAACACACAAAGGCAACAAGAACTTTTCATAAAATAATTGATCATCTCATTTTGGAGATCTTTTGACTAGCATAAGCAAAAAGACTAACAATAGTTGATTGCCATTTTTGAGTCATCATAAACAACAGAGGTTGAATAGATAGTTAAGAGGGCATATAGGAAATACATCTCAGGTTTGAAAAATGAAAAGGGAAGAGGCTTTATAGGTGACTCAGCAATCTTACAAATATTATCATGAAATAGTTTCTTCTAGAAGACTGTCAGATTCTATATATGGCAAGCAACCAAATAATATCACTCAACTATACTTACACACAAATAGAAATTTACCTAATTTATGGGTAATGAATGGTTTCTGATATGGGTTATGAATCAGCTGTCTGTACTGTATGTGATCATATCAAATTAGTCAGAGATTCTTAACCTGAGAGTCTGTGAACTTAAAAAAATTCAAATTAATTGGTTTCTTTTGTAATCTATGTATTTTGTTTTATATATTTAAAAGCTTTAGTCTGAGAATGTTTTCCCAGTCTGCCAGAGATCCATGAGACAAAACCAGCAAAGAATCCCTGATCTAAAGTAAAGCTCAAAATGAATTCAAATTTGAAAAAAGGTGAAAAATGAAAATTATTGCAAGAGTTTCAAGTGAATCTACTTAAATAAACCATCACTTCAAAAAATAGGAAAATAGAAAAAAAGGAAAAATTGCAACATTGATCACTATTTTCTGCACACACACACACACACACACACACACATATATATATATATATATATATATATGATTTGCTAAAAGAGGCAAAAAAAAATTTTAAACTGTTTTGGGCAGTGGACATTTGATTTTCTTTCCAAGTAAAGGAATATGGCAGTCAAAGGAATTAACAAATGAATTAATTTGTAAAACACTCCAGAGAAGCATAATGGAAGATTAAGTGTCTTATTGTTTCATA
Source organism: Monodelphis domestica (assembly GCF_027887165.1). Classification (NCBI taxonomy): domain Eukaryota; kingdom Metazoa; phylum Chordata; class Mammalia; order Didelphimorphia; family Didelphidae; genus Monodelphis; species Monodelphis domestica. Next base: position 286,371,596 of record NC_077232.1, on the reverse strand, counting down.
TAACAGAGATAAGCAGTAAAAGTGAAAACAGGTCTATCTATTTGACAGCTATTATCTAAAGAGTACTTATAAATGAAAAAAAGCAAGTTGGCAATGGGAAAAATATCAAGGCATTTATGATGCCCTATTTTCATTATCTATGATGAATGGAGACACCACTATATTTGGAGTCTAGCACTCTAGTCTTCATTATGCTTTAAGAAGCAAGAATGGTCGGGGAAGCTGGGTAGCTCAGGGTATTGAGTGGCAAGCCTAGAGACAGGAGGTCCTATGTTCAAATCTGGTCTCAGACACTTCCCAGTTGTGTGACCCTAGGCAAGTCACTTGACCCCCATTGCCTAGCCCTTACTGCTCTGCTGCCTTGGAACCAAAACACTATATTGATTCCAAGATGGAAGGTAAGGGTTAAAAAAAAAAAAGAAGTAAGAATGAACTTAAGATAATTAAATTGGGAAGAACAACTAGACCAGACCAAATATGCCCCAAAGACATCTATGCCAGAGACCACACAATTTTGAATGAATAAGCAGAGTCACATCTAGCACAGGAGGACCAACACAAGATTCCTCAATCTTTCCCATCTCAACAAGCAAGGATTCAACCAACATGGTTCCTTACCTGTCCCCTAGGCTGCCACCCCCAGGGTCCTGGGGCCATCAAGCCTCTTTATTGAGTTATGACTTCACACAAGAATAATCTATACTTAACCCAGGATTTACTTGGGATCTTATTCTGGATAGATAACTGAACCCCGGGCACTCCACACTATACAGAGTTCTAGGAATCATTATATAAATCAGCAGAAATAATTAAAGCGATGAGATCCCCCACAACCCTATTCTTCTCTTTATCTTCTCTTCAGGGAAACTCAGCTCTAATTCTCCCTTTCTTTTATTCTCTTGGGAAGTGTCCCCTAACATTCTTTTCTTTTCATTTTTCTTCCATCTTCATTTCCATTCTTCTCTGAAACCTGACTTTCTTTTGAGGACACCAACCTCTCCTGGTAGCCTTTCCAAACCTGGCAATTCTTTCCATCAAATGACCCAAGAAACACCTAAGACCAGGAGAAAGAGTCAAAACTTAGTCTCCCTTTTCACCAATCGATTTAACTTGCCTGGAGAATCTAGTTATGACTGACCAACTGGTGCAAGAAGCATAGAAGCTTCCTTAAATGAGCTTTTTAAGATAATTCTGTCACATTGTCTAATGGGTTGGGGAGAGACCTCAGCTATAAAGTCCTATAAAACAACAGACCCAGGGTGTCCATTGTACTGGAAAGGAGGAGAGGGGACCCCATGAAGTGTAGTTGTTTTTTTGTACGCTGCTTCTGTGTGGTCCTTGGGTCTGCCAATACCATTAATTTGGGTCAAAGAAGGCAGCTCAGTGAGTTCAGAAGTGGGTGCCAGTTTCTTGAGTTCTTCTATTAATTTTTAAAAATCTTTTGGATTCAGAGTCCTAGGTCATAGAGGTAGCTGAAGTTGCTTTACTTTTGGAACATAATTTCTGTTTTGAAGAAGTTTAAAGAGTTGTGGAAGTCAGACAAAATGTCTTCTTGCTTAGGCGACCTGGAAATCCAGTTTAATCTTCTTGCTAAGTGCTGAGCTCATTTTCTTCTTGCTAAAGTTGTAAACGTGTAGGCAGTCTATATTATGGCAAATGGAACTACTCTGTTGCTTGAATATGCCAGCCCAGATAACACCTCCTCCTCTCTGAAGTCTTCCCAAATCTATTCAGTTTTTAGCTATTTTTGACCTTCCAGACCACAAATAACATCAATACACTTATTTATATATTACACTAAATTATGTAGAATATCACTCTACCAGACTGTAAACAACCTGAAGGCAAGAACTACGCTTTATATAAATCATTATACAGTAGGGTCCTTTTATTTGTGTTTCCACTTTTCTTGGTTTGGGTTCTCTATGGTTAATTCTGAGCAAAGAGCAGTGGATGGGGAAGTCCTGGACGTCTTCCCACAGTTTCAGTTACTGGTCACTGCCTCAAAGCAATCTGAACCACACACACACACACACACACACACACACACACACACACACACTGGTCTCTTTACCTTCATTTTTTTCACTTTCACTTTGTGGTTTTGGTTTGTGGAGAGGTGGAAGTCCTGGGGCAGGAGAAGGAAAGAGAGGATACATACACACACATACATGTAATATATACACACAAAATGCACATATTCCACCATACATGTGCATTTGGGTGGGGAAATATACTTTTTTTCCTACATATACAAAAAAACGTGTGATTTTCCCTAAAAATGCAGACGTTTGCTTATATCCACGGTTTCAGCCATCTGCAGTAGATGTTGGAAAGCATCCCTATAGATGCAGGACCGACTGTATATATCTCTTCTCTAATGCAGAACACAGGGCTCTGCAAACAGAATAACCCATTAATAACTTGGTTGAATTGATTCCTTTTCAAGATTGAATTGCTGAGTGCAGCTGAATAGTATGGGGGCTTGTCTTAGTATGAAACTAGTTTTATTAGAATGCCATGGGATTCTCTTAACAATTTAGCCCTTGCCAGAAACCTGTTAGCTTACTGGATCATTGTCCTTGCTTGGTGCCCGAGTGCTAGCTCTCACCTTATGAAGGAGAAGGAAACATGGATAAGCCACTGGAGGGATCCGAAAAGAACCTCGAACAGTGACCCTGCTATAAGATCACGGCAACATTGATCTTTTCACCTCATACCAGATGGAAGCAGCTATAGTAAATGACAGACAGAAGGAGAACAGACTTGATTCTGCCCTGTGAGTTCATATTGGCCTGGGAAAGATGAAATGATTCCAAAGTTATGCCTGATAGCTGAGAAAGGTTTCTTAATTAGAGATAATGTCAGAAAGGTGGCTATTCCCAAATAATTCCTGCTCAAGTACCATCTGGTCCCGATAAAGGCCTGGCAATTAAGGAATGTTAAGAGCAAGTTGTAATTACCTTCCCACTTCTGTATTCTTGTTCTCTCACTGCTATTTGATATAGTTAATTGAAGCCCATGTTTGAATTCCATATTCTGTGCCATGCCAGGATATTCTGCCTGAATGTGCAGAAATTATCATAAATCCATAGTTGCTTCTGGGTCCTCTAAATAGGCAAGTATTTGTAATACATATTTTAAAAATCTGCATTTTTACTTCATATTCTGAAGCCATCTCTATTTTTCTACCTTGTTGTACTTGCAGGGTTACATGAATAACATTTGTCAATTTGCCTAATTTTGTTTTGACCCCAAATAGGTTGGAGCTCTGGACATAGCCTCTATCTCTCCAACCTATGCCATATTGAGAATTGTTTAATCAAATCCTATCTGTGTTACCTCGTCTTTTTTTGTTCTTGGAAGCTGAAACTTGGATCTATTTCTGGGGGAAAAAAGTTTGTGTTTTTTATGCTTTGGGTACTTTCAGGAGAGAATAAAAAAATGGAGGTTGGCATCATTTAAGGGCAGTTGATGATTTCTTTTCCTCAGAAGGAAGAACTTGAGTATAGTCATAGTTGGAACTTTTGGCCTTGGGAGAACTCTGAAACTTTCCAAAAGATGAAATTAACCTGTTTTGCTAAGGGTTTGACAAAAACATGGAGAAATATGTTTTCACAGGTATTACCTACAACTTACAGAAAATGCCTAAGTGATGCCTAAGAGCTTGATTTATACCTAGCAACCACGAAAACCTTCAGTAATTATTAGAGGCTTAGGACCTGATCTTCTCTTTGTTTCTTTCTTTTCCCTTTATTTCTCTTCCGTCCTACTTTCCCAAAATTACTTCCCAATCTAGTTTGAGATTCTTTGTGGAGGATTATTTTTTTTAATGTGCTACTTGGGAAAATTTCCAAAATCAGAATGCAACCAAAATATGAGTGTGACCCCCAGAAAAAGAAGTTTATTGCCTAAAATTAATCTATGAACATGCACATCAATACGGTTTCCATTTGCTATTCATTTTAAGGTAGAAAATCAAACTACAAATAATTGCGACTTGGTTGGAAACAAATGTATTTTCTTTGTATCTTAATGAGTGTTCTTCAAAGGTGACCAACTCTTTTGACTGGGTGCTTCCCTCAACAGTATGGCTATTGCTCCAGATATTTTGGGAACTCCTCTTTTATAATGGCCTTTAAAGCTAGTTTAGTTGTTCTAGAAGAAAATCAGTCTTGCTACTTTTTAGTTTGTTATGGGGGATCAGATGGGGCAGGTCAAGCATCTGAAGAATTAAGTTCAAATCTTTATGATGGGAAAGAATTGGAAATTGAGGGAATGCTCATCAATTGGGGAAATGGCTAAACAAGTTGTGGCATATGATTGTGATGGAATATTACTGCACTGTAAAAATTGACCAGCAGTTTAATTAGACAACAACAACAAGCAATTAGAGAAGAAAAAGAAATTGAAGTATTAAAATAGGCAATGAGGAGACCAAGCTATCACTCTTTGCAGATGATATGATGGTCTACTTAAAGAATCCTCGAAAATCAACCAAAAAACAATCTTCATAACAAAAACATCTGATAAAGTTCTAATTACTTAAATTTATAAAGAGCTAAATCAATTGTACAAAAAATCAAGCCATTCTCCAATTGATAAATGGGCAAGGGACATGAACAGGCAGTTTTCAGATAAAGAAATCAAAACTATTAATAAGCACATGAAAAAGTGCTCTAAATCTCTTATAATCAGAGAGAAGCAAATCCAAACAACTCTGAGGTATCACCTCACACCTAGCAGATTGGCTAACATGACAGCAAAGGAAAGTAATGAATATTGGAGGGGATGTGGCAAAGTCAGGCCATTAATGCATTGCTGGTGGATTTGTGAATTGATCCAACCATTCTGGAGGGCAATTTGGAACTATGCCCAAAGGATGATAAAAGACTGTCTGCCTTTTGATCCAGCCATAGCACTGCTGGGCTTGTACCCCAAAAAGATAACAAGGAAAAAGACTTGTACAAGAATATTCATAGCTGCGCTCTTTGTGGTGGCAAAAAAAATTAGAAAATGAGGGGATGCCCTTCAGTTGGGGAATGGCTGAACAAATTTTGGTATATGTTGGTGATGGAATACTATTATGCTAAAAAGAATAATAAAGTGGAGGAATTCCATGTGAACTGGAACAACCTCCAGGAAGTGATGCAGAGCCAAAGGAGCAGAACCAGGAAAACATTGTACACAGAGACTGATACACTGTGGTATAATCAAACGTAATGGACTTCTCCATTAGTGGAAATTCAGTGATCTATGAGAAAGAACACTATCCACATTGAGAGGAAAGACTATGGGAGTAGAAACACAGAAGAAAAAACAACTGCTTGAATACATAGGTTGAGGGGATATGATTGGCGATATAGACTCTAAATGAACATCCTAATGCAAACACCAACAGCATGGAAATAGGTTTTGATCAAGGACACATGTGATACCCAGTGGAGTTGTGCATCAGCTACAGGAAGGGTGGGGGGAGGAGAGAGAGGGAAATAATATGATTCTTGTAACCAAGGAATAATGTTCTAAATTGACTAAATAAATTAATTTAAATAAAAAAGAAAACAACAACATGGAAAAACTTAAGATGAGTGGAATGAAAAGAACCAGGAGAATATTATATACTGCAATGGGAATATTGTTTGAAGAATGACATATATGTCCATCTCTAGAGAAAGAATTGATAAATACAAATATGTAAGCCATAGTTTTACATATTTATATATCTTTTCATCAAATGATGCTTCTCTAGTGAAGGAAGGGAAGGAAAGGAGAGGATTACTTAGGGAATTTAATGTAACAAAGATAAAAATAAGTAAATGTAAAAAACAAACAACTGGAAACTGATGGGATAACAATCAACTGGGGAATAGCTGAACAAGTTGTGGTATATGATTGTAATGTAATACTACTCTGTCACAAGAAATGACAAATAATATGATTTCACACACCAAAAAACAAAATAAAATCTGGAAAGACATATAAAGTGAAACAAAGTAAAGTGAATGAGAACAAAAGAATGTTGTACACAGTAACAACAATAATGTATGGCAACCAACTGTGAATTACAATTACTATAAAAAAGGCAAGGATCCAGGACCACTCCCAGAGTCATGATAAAAAATGGATATCTACCACCAAAGAAGGAAAAGATGCAATCCAAATGCAAACTTAAACATATCATTCTTTATTTCCATTACGTATTTTTTCTCTAGTGCATGCAGTATGTATCTTCTTTAATAACATGACAAACATAGAAATATATATTATGTGATAATATATGTACAACTTATATCATATTACCTGCCTTCTTGCGGAGAAAGAGTGGTGGAAAGAATAAAGAGAAAACATGGATTATAAAATATCAGAAAATGTATGTTAAAATTATATTGAAATGTACTCTGGAAATGTTTTAATAATTATTAAAATATGAAATTAAAAAAAATAAATATGGCCTCAGACTATGGCCTTGGGGAACTCACCTAAATTTCCTCATCTGCAAAATAGAAATAATAATACACCTATCTCCCAAGGTTGTTGCAAAGACTCAATGAGAAAAAAATTTTAAAGCTCTTAGCACAATATTATTAATATAAATTTATGAAATCTTAGGACCAAGAATGGACATTGCGGTCCATTAATTTTTATTTTTTTAAGATGATTTTCTTTTGGCCCCACTTTATCTAGGCAAGTTTTCTACCACCACATCTAACACTCCCAGGCTACTCTTGTGCTCTGAGAGGGTTGAGGAGTCTCATTTTTCTGCCATTTGCTTAAATTCCCACCATATTCCTCCATTTAAGGGGCACAATGACTAGCACCCCAGTTTCATTTAACTTTTAATTAATTACATTTATTTTCAGGTAATGTCACTTCAGCCTATTTACTTCCAAGACATAACAACATAAAGTATCCTTATATCTATGATATAAGTCATACTTACTTACAGTGAATATATTTTTGTATATATTACCAGTTTGCTTTTTTCCCATTGAATTTTCAAAAAAGCTGTGTTCATTGTTCATGGTTCTTTATTTGCTTTATTACATGTCTCAGATTTAGGTATTTTGGATTATATTTGTCTTATAAAGGAAGTTTGATAGATTAAAAAAAAGATTTGGCAAAATCATACTACCCTCTCCCCTAAATTCTTGTGGTGGTGACCTCTGATCTCTAGGGAGGGGATAAAGGAGATTATTTTTATGTTTTAGCTCTGTCTTTATATACCATTAATCTCACCAAACTCAAAGTTAAAGTCCTGCTAGTCTGGTGTATTTAGAACCTTTCTAAAGCTTACATTACATGGCTATAATACCTACCACTGCTAGATTCCCAGATATCAGATTCTGAATTCTTATCTTCATTCCTTGATTTCCTAGGCTATATCTGAGACTTCTCTCCTCAAATCCAGGAGGGAAAATGAATGAAGCAAGAAAAAGGCTTAGGCCTATTTCTTAGGCCCATTTGGCCAAAGGGAGTACATGGGAAACTAGTGACTTTCAAGTCCTTCCTCCTTACCAAACTAGTGAGCCATGGAGTCCATCACCTTCTAATCTAGATTTAGCAAAAGTCAGACTGTTTTAAAGAGGCCAACTGCTCTCCAGCTATTGAATTCCATGTAAAAAGGACTGCATTTTGCTGTCTGATGAAGCCACCTTACCTGTTCAAGTAACCACAAAAACCCATACTAATGTAATGGAATATTATTGAACAATAAAAATTACAAAGTCAATGAGTAGTGATCTCAGAGGGGAGACAATAGAAGTATCTAATCCCTAAGGCATTTTTATAATCAGCTTTTTATAATCCACCAAGACTGGGTTTCTTATCTCTTTCGTTATTGGCCCCATTTCCCTCTCTTTTCAGTTCCTCATTGCTGCCTCTTTTCCAACCATACCCAAAGTTGTAACCTCTTTCTGCATTACTGAGATAAATTAATATTTTCCATTTCTATAAGGCATGTGATGTGTGGCTTGGGTCACTAGAATGAGGGGATTTAGTAGGGACTGCTTGCTACAAGCAGCACTTACAACATAAGTTGGCCAGGTTGTTTTTGTTGGCAATAGTGGACTATGGATGGGCAGAGCAAGTGAATGGCAGTACTAGGTACTTGGGTTCTCTTGAAGGCTTTTCATCTCATGTGAATGCATGGTCTGCATCATCTTCTGGTTTTGAGATTGTTGGGAGAGGTGATTATGTGATCATACATTTTAGTCCAGAAGGAACTTTGGAACTCTACCTCTTAGACAGATAAAGAAACTTTGATCCAAAGAGAAGGACAAATGACTTGGCCAAGTTGTAAAGAGGCAGTAAGTGACAAGAGTTAGAATTCAAACTGAGGTCCTTAAATTTAATAGTCTTTACCCTACATTATAGAAGAGAAGCCTGGAAAAAACTACTCCATAATCTTTTAACCTCAGAATTTGGGCTATGAACTTTGTAATAATTAAAATAGGTAGAGATATAAACTGTAAGGTTTAAAATTGTTGTCTGCCATAAACTGTGGCAGTTAAAAGAGTGGAAGCCCATAAACTATTATAATTAAAATAGTGTATTGCATAAATTGTGATAGATATAAGAGATGGTGAGTAAATTTGACCACAGAAAATATGTTTCACTACAGCGTCTGGGTTTTTAAATCAAATATAAGGTGGTCGCCAGGGAATATATTCCCAAATCATGAATATGCACAAGTCAACTGTTTTTTATAGAGAATTTAATTAACAATACAATGAGTAATCAAAGAAAGAGAGAGAGAGAAAGGGTATAAGTATGAAGGGCCTTAAGCCAACATGGCCTAGACCTGAGTCTTAAGAGAGAGAGGATCAGTCAGTTTTTTATCACTCACCACAAGATTTGTCTTAAGCAAGGATGTCTGGGGAACAGAGTCTCCCCAGAGGGAGTTCCAGCCAGAGTCAGCCTCCCAAGGGACTTCTTCTCAAGATATCTTCAAAGGGCCTCCTCCAAAAGAATCTATCTCCAAGGATCCAAGGATCTCCAAGTCTCCCTTGATAAAGAGATTCCTTTTCTTATATAGGGTTTTTTTTTCCTATGTCACCTCCCCTAAGTTCTTCCATCTACCAATCACCGTAGATGTTTTCTAAAAGACAGCCCATCTGAATTCCAGCTAAGTTGACTAATCCCCTCAGTAAGTCTGAACCAGAGAAAACACTGCTGTGTCGACTAATCCCCTCAGTAAGTCTGAACCAGAGAAAACACAGCTGAGTTGACTAATCCCATCAAGAGAAAACCTGCCTGACCTTTATAGGTACCTAGCATCCCATTGTATCAATTATAAAAACAGGCATGGCTCAAAGAACTCCTTGCCTTATCATAAGCATGGGTCCAAGTACTTTTATTGTTTAGCAAGGAGTTTCCTCCCCTAAAGCAATCTTGAGTAAGGGTGGAGTAGAGGTCCTCCCATAGCAAGGAGTTTTCACATCAAAATGGGGAATGTTCCCAGTAGTGAATTTGTTCTAATGGAGGATTCCTCAATGTGGAAATTTTTAACATTCACAAGTCTGAGAAATTTCAAGATTTACAACTTTAATAGATATTAATTAGTTATTGATTATATCTTACATATCTACTATACCATTATAAAATTATTATATCTAGATTTATTATGAATATTATATACAACTATTGATTTTTACTATATCATATATTTATTATACTTTTTTATTTGTTATACCTGGAAAAATGATGAGCTATTGGCTATAACTTTTATAGCATAGTATGATTAGTCATCTATAGTATTTCCTTTTTTAGGACTGAATGTCACTATTTTACCAGTATCGAAAAGTATCTTTTTTGTGTGTGTTTGTCCCCTTTGCTTGTTTACACTGAGGTCCATCCAGATTATGGAAATAATCTGCAAGTAAAATTTGCTCCTTTTTTTAGCATTATTCTCAAAGTATTTGAGAAGCTTCTGCTTTTGCTGTTGTTCCTGCCCTTGACATTCTTATGCAAAATACTGGAGATTCTACCTTGTTTCCCCAGGGGACCATTTCCACATTTTTCTTAAAGCTTTCACAAATAAGCTCCCCCCTCCCCCTTTAAGTAAGATAGATAGAATTCAAGAAAGTGTGGACTAGATGCTACCTGGAGCCTTGTTAAATGCTTTGATCTGACATCCCCACCTAGGGAGAGTTTTAATTAGATGGATCCTGTGTTCAATGTAACATCTTGAACAATTTTATTGTTACTGGTAGCTCTGCCCTAAAAGGTATAATGAAGGCCTATGGGAAACCATGCATGCTTTGTGGCAGATTCCATTTTTATTGCATTCACTTCCACACAAAAATAGTCCCAGTTTCACTGTACAATACACAATGGTTTGGCTACATTATAATATGGATGGAAATGAAGAAAAAACAATGTGAATGGTTTGGAATATGGGTTCAAGAGCAACCCAAAGCACAAAGAATGACAAAAAAAAAATCAAACTTGAACCAATAGGGAAGGAGGCTCTGAATTACAAGGATTTGTTTAGAAAGAAATTTTTTTTCACTAAAGGAAAGTACTTTGTTATATCCTGTTAAGCAAAAAGCAAGAATGATAATTATAATAAAATCAGTGATAATAATTCATTATAACTTCAAAGTTTGCAAGTTATTTTAATAAATTATTTCATCTCATCCTCACAACTCTATAATGCTCTTATAATTTCTGTTTTCCAAATAGGGAAATTTAGGTTGAGAGAGATTAAGTGACTTGCTCTGGGTCACAAAAGTATTTGTTTGAGGTGGAATTTGAAGCTATATCTTAATGATTCCCAGTCTAGGGCTTTATCTAATAGGATGAGGTGAAGATCTGGTCAGTTTAGCTCAATCATTGATTTGATTTTCTCATTCTGCTAGGGAAGAAGAGCATCACTATGGAAGAGAAACAAAAGTATAAGAATATTTATCTCTATTAAATTTCATCTCATTATATTCAGCCCAGTGATCTAGTCCTATAAAGTTATTTTGGGATCCTAATTCTGTTAGTCAAAGAATTACTATCCTTCAAATTACCTTGGGTTTCCTCACCATACTGGTCACCTTCCTTTGAATACTCTCCAATGTATTAATACTGTTCCTAAAATGTGTCACCTGCACTGTTGCTTTAGAATTGTGGCACTAGAGAAGACAACTTTTGAAAAATCCCTTAGACAAGAGGACCTAATCAATCAATGCTTAAATTAATTCAGACCATTCGCTGGAAGATGAGATACTGAAGCTGAAACTTAAATACATTGACCACATATTGAGAAGACAGGACATATTTGAAAAGACCCTGATGTTGGGAAAGATCAAAGGAAATAGGAGACAGACATGGAGAATAAGATGGATAGATAGTGTCAGGGAAACACATGAACATGAACTTGGACTGACTGAAAGAGAGCAGAAGAGACAAATTATGCTAGATAGTAGAGGGCCAAACTCAGGTCCCTGAGGCACTCCATTGAAGACTTCTTTGATAAGCTGATATTGAACTATTAATAAATATTCCTTGGCTTCTGCCATTTAACCAGTTTCAATTTTGCTTAGTTGTACTGTTGTATAGTCAATATCACTCTATCTTTTCCCTAAAAAATAGCATGAGAGACTTTGGTCAAATGCTTTGTTAAAATCTAGGGAAGTGGTATCTACAACATTCCAATGATCTTATACTTTACTAAACCTATTAGAAATGAGATTATTTCACTGACCTTCAATTATTTCAAATTACTTCAATATTATGTTTTCTGAGATGACTGTATCCTTTTTATGAATGTTCCATAACAGTTCTTTAATGTTTTAATAGAGAATTTCAGAACTGCCTGGAATCTTGTGTATTGTTATCCAAAGGAATAAGCATTCTTGATCTGCACTTAATGTGATTTTGGGCTACCAACCTATCTGATCTTGAAGGCAGACTTGGATTACAACTGGGGTTTTCTAGAGGGGGCACACATACTCTGTGACTTAGAAGAAGCGGAGACTTCAAGAGCTGAGAGGAACAGCAATGGGAAACATCATCCCCTGCCATTCCTAGGATTTAATGAGCTGAGGCAGAAAGAATAAAAAATTGACAGCACTGGGAAAATAGGAGGAGAAATTGAGAGACCAAAAGGAGAAAGTGAAAGGAAGACCGAGTTTGTGGGTGGGAATGGAGAGATCATGAAGGCTATTGGTGTCCCAGAGGCAAGTCAAGGGCTTATTAGCTATTTTGCTTTTGGCAGAGATAGATTGTCAGCAGATGTCAGAAAAACCATAGTCTCTTATCACTAAAATATGATGCCTTTCTGCCAGGTATCTTTATAGTTACCTATCCTACCCTTCTTTCTGTCCTTCTAGTCTATAATAGATTAAGGTCCACTTTATGAAGCTTTCCTTTGCTTCCCCAAGTAAAATAATCATCTTCTTGATCTAATTCCCCATAGCATATTGCCAGGATTTCTTCATTACACTTATCACACTATCCTAGTGTGTCTCCTATGTATGTGCCCTTATTCGGTTATTTCATTGCAATCTTCTGGAGATAAAAGTCTCTCCTCTCTATGTAGGCACTTAATACATATTGAGCTGGATAGAATTTATAGCTCTTGTGGCCTTTTGATTAGCTCAGTTTTGTAGAAAAGTATAAAAACTTGACCTGGGTATAAAATTCCATCAAATTGTCAGTACTTCCACATCTATTGGGAGACCAAGATTTTGCTTGTAAATGTGTATGTGTGTGTATTTTGATAACAACTAATTTTCTTTATCATAGAGATATTTTCATAATGTCTTGCCCATTTTGACATCATGTGCTCACATACAAATACGTTGACTAAAACTGTAAAATTTCTTTTGTAATTTTATTTTAAACTATGTCAAACTTGTACTTTTCTGCATGTGTGATACCTTCCTTGTACATAACATATGCTCAATACTGTACTGAAAGTTGAATTAAATATTGGATTTACAGAGCAAAGAAGAGGAATCATAGAATCATGAAATTTCAAATTTGAGACTTTAGATTCATGTAGTCCAAGCCATATTCTTAAATGAATTATCATTACAACTTTGCATGTATCTAATCTTGGGTTACCCACTATCTGTTGTGAGAAAGCCATCCCACTTTTCCTCAAATGATTATATCTTTAGGTACAATGATCCTTCCCTCCTTCATTTAGCTTTCTGGATTCTATTGAATAAAGTACAGATTTTCAGAACCATGTTACAGTCATGAGTTTGCCCCACCAAAACTCAGTGATACTTACTTATGAAGACAAATGTATCTGTATGTGTAAGGCTCATCAGTTCACCTTGCTTTCCCTTCATACTTCATGCAAAGAGGACCTATGAAATATGCTGGCATTCTTCTTCGAGGACTGTTAAGATTTTGTGAATTCCTTGGTAATATTTGGAAATGTTCATCTATTATCTTTCAGTCTTGCTACATGACTTCTGCAAGCATTGTAGTGTTTCATTAAAGGAAACATGATTATCAACCTAAGTCTGGGCACAAACTATATTCTGACTTCCCAAACCATAGAGACTTAGAGGAAATTGATTAGACAGTACAAAGGTGAGGTGAAAGCAAGTATAATTTAATATTTATGTAACTATTTGAAGTTTCCACAGTGCTTTACAAATATTTTCTCATTTAATACTCACTATGACCCTTGGATATATATATATATATATATATATATATATATATATATATATATATATATTTCTTGTTTCCCCAATTTTATAGATGAGAAACCAGAAGCAAATAACTAACTTTACCCAAGTAGATGCTGTTATTTCCATTTAACAGATGAAGAAATTGAGACAGAGATTATGTGACTAGCCCAGAGTCACACAGAAAATGTACGAGGCAAGATTTGAAATAAGGTCTTCTTAACTCTAGGTCCAGCACTGTGCCATGTATTTCCTAGGATAGAATAATAGGAGTTTGGGTTACTATCTCACATCTTACGTCAATGTCAGTGTGCCCTTATGAATCTTTTATGTTTAAATATGGTTTGTGTGTATTATAGGAAATTAATAGCTGTCTTATACCCATTTACTTTGTATATTGGGATACTTAAAAAAATGAATTGTTATGTAAGTTTTAATGATTTTACCCTGGGCATTGTGTCTGTGTGGGGAAGAAATGAGAAGGGTTGGTGAGGGGCACAAGGAATCAGAAACCATAAGACGAGGCACATTAGTGGGTATACCAACATCTTAGACCCAGTAGATCTATTGCTACAAAAGGAAAAAATCCTTAATCTTTAGAGCTATCCCCACATGGAATGGTCTTCTTGTGGGTAGAAGTGGGGAGAGAGTGGAAACTCCTTTACTGGTTGCCTTCAGGTAATGCTGGGTAACTTCTTGTCAGATTATTTATAGAGGAAATATTTATTTAGATATGGGTTCTGGTAGGTATCCTCCTTTCCAATGTGAACATTTATTTAGTCGCTTAAGTCTGTCACAAAATACTTGCCAAGAATGTAATGCTTTTCAGCTACTTTGCTAAGCATTGGGGAATGCAAAGAAAGTCAAAGAAATCACCAAGCGAGCACATACTCTATAGGGATTGGGGAGAAAATGTGTAAACAGGCACCTATAATGTCAGATGTATACAGAGTAGGTGGAAGAGAATCACAGAAGAAAGGTGAGGTGTGGGACCTGAGAAAGACCTCCTGCAGAAGTAGGGATTTTTTTGAGCCAAGTCTTGAAGGAAGCAAAGAGAGCAAGAGAAGTCCAGGAATGGCGTAGATAGCCAATGAAAATCTATATAATAAGGGGACAGAATTTTATGTGAGAAACAGCAAATTTTCCAGTGCCAGTAGGGTTCAATCATCAAAGGTGTGAAGAGGAAGAACATGTCAGAAGACTGAAAGGTTAAGCAGGGGCCATGTTAGGAAGAAGAGACTTGAAGCAAGAGGATAAATGAGAAAGCTTTTGCAATAGTCCAGGCAAGAGGCAATGAGGCAATGAGGCAGCTATAGAAGTAAAGGGAAAATGGCATATATGAGAGATGCCAGGAAAGTAGAAATAACATTAGATGACAGATTACATATATGGGGTAAATGAGGAGGTGAAGATAATACCAAAGTGGCTAACAATGGTGACTGGGAAGAGAAAATGTTCTTGAAAGTAATACAAAAGTTTAGAAAAAGAGATATAGAAACACAGAGTTCTATTTTGGACATGTAGGCTTTGAGATGCTTAGAAAGCATGCAAATCATGATGTTCAAAATGCATATGGTAATGGAGGACTGGAACTCAACAGAACCTGTCCTTCTGTCCTGCCTTAATGCTGCCACCATTATAATTTTCATTTACCTTTGGTTTCTTGTAATTTTGATGATGTTTTATAATCGTATGGCCTTTTTTCAGCAAAAATATGAACTTTCTGTGGAATGTTATTACTTATGCTGGCAAATATATTTAGTCACCAAATATTTCTCTGATTCTATGTCCCATTTATATGAAAGATCATGAACAAATGAATTCTGTATTAGACCACGAGCTCCTTGAGAAAAGGGATGTATTTCTGTGCTTTATCTTTTCTTTTTATCTTTGGTACTTAGATCTTTAGATACTTAATAAGTACTCATTGACTTGACTGCAGTATCTACCAAAGTTTCTTCTTGCCTACACCTTGTTTAAGGAGAACTTTTATAGTTCTTCTGAATCAAGTATGATTTTGAAATAAGCACATAAGTAAACAACAGGACTTAGTATATATAAAACACCTCTTGGTTCAAGCATATAACAAGTGGTGGTCTGCTGTGGAAAATTATTTTTGTGTTCTCATTTTTTTAAAATCATGGATATTTAAGACATATTCATAAGCCATTCTTGTTATATATGAAAAATGAGATACATTATATGGGTTGGTATCAGCTCATGTCTTCTTTGTGGCATTTGAAAAAAAATGCAGTCTGATTTTTCCCCAAATTTTGTTAATCTTTCCCTCTTGAAATACCCCTCAAGTGATTTTAAATTATGTTGCCTATAGCACAGATTGTTCCTATATGAATTTGTTTAAAAGTCTAGCCAGCCAAGTATATATTTCTCCAAATCTTCCCAAATTCACTTTCTTAAGAGCGTTTTCCATTTCCTCATCTCATTTGGCACATTAGATAATGAGATGATAGCATTCCAATCAGAGAGTCACATTGCCTTTGAAAGCAGATTGCTATAGAAATGCTGGCAAAACTGTTTCATTTCTTATCTATTTGTTGCTCTTCTTTTTAAATTTCTAAATGCTCTCAGGATTCAATACAATTCAGTGAATTTTTAAAAGCCTCTAATATACTAAGAACTGTGCTTCTGGGAGAGGGGAACAATATAATCTACAGAAAGAAAACAATAAATAAATAAACATAAATCAACAGTGGTATCTAACAGTATTGCTCAATATGGGTTAGGGAAAGTAACAAAATTGGTTTTATAAGCCCAGGATTGGAGTAAGTCCCAATTAGTATATCTCTTAAAGCATCCTCTGACCAAAGCTCTCACCCACAGTGGAGTCAGGGCTCTTTAGAGAATGGGTGGATGTCTGAAGATAAAGCAAGTCTCCAGGCCAGGTCTTGCTACCATATTAATTCAAGGAGAGGCACTTCTATAAAAGCTATGCACTGGTATATCCTTGTTGCATATCCCTGTTGTCTTAGGGATGTCTTCTTATGGTTAATGGCTCATTGATCTTAACTAGGGTACCTTATTTCCTTCCAACATAAAATCTGAACTAATAGGTTGTTGCTGTGAAGACCATTTGTAACAGCCACTAGGGAGGAAGGACATGAGAGTTGCATATACTAGCCCAAAGGTTCCTCCTCATTGATTTGGCTAGCATACCAATCAGTGGCCAAGAAGCCAGGTCTACAGTCAAGGTCAAGGATTAGGATCCCTATTCAGAGCTCATTTTATGAAACCATATTTTTTATTGCTTCATAATTTATAAAATGTTTTCACCTAGGTTATTTCATTTGATCCTTATGCACCAACCAGGGCAAGTATTACTCCTGTTTTAATAGTGAATAAATTTATATTGACTTGTCTGATTCAATTCTTAAAATGGAATGGGAAACCTGATTCCTTATTTATATTATTATTGAATATATTATATAGAGTTCCTAGTTCCTTCAGTGCCCATGCCACTATATAACTCCAAATCATCTTTTTTAAGAAAATGAGAGGAGCTTTGGATTCAGTTGTGTGAGTATATATACATATATAAATATATGCTTACATGTATATACACACATGTATAAATACATATATACATGGTCCCTCAGGGTCCTGTTTGAGCAGGTAAATTAGCCATGGAACATGGTTTTATTTTGTTACCTTTTTATTTTTATTATTAATAAATCTTATTAAATATAATATTGAAGTCACTATATATTAATTTTAATTTTTACAGTCCATAGGACCTTTTCTCTCTCTTTTACTTCACTTGGTAAAGCTTCCATGGATTTAATTTCCATCTTTATGTTGATGATTCCCAAATCTATCTTTTGTACTCCAATCTCTTGACTGACCTCCAATCTCACATCTCCAGCTGCCTTTCAGGCATCTTGAATTGAATGTCCAGTAGGTATCTTATACTCAATATGGCCCAAATAGAACCCTTTGTCTTATCTCTTAAACCCTCCTCTATTTCTACTTTCCTTCTTACTATAGAGGACAGTGCCATTAGGAGTCATTCTGGATTCCTCACTATCTGTCACCTCTCATATTCAAACTATTGCCAAGGACCATCAATTTTGTAACAATTTTTGTAACATAACCTTTGCAACATTTCTCAAATATGTCTCCTTCTGTCCTCTGACATTGCTACCACTCTAGTGCAGTTTCTCATCACTGCATGCCTAGATTATTGCATTAGTTTTTTGGGAGGCCGGCTTGCCTATAGTCTCTCCTCACTCCAATCCCCACTTCATTCAGCCAATAAAGTGATTTTCTTAAAGTTCAGGTTTGATCATGTCACTCTCCCTCTCTCCACATTCAATAAACTCAAATGGTTTCCTGTTGCCTCCAGGAGCAAATACAAAATTGTCTGTTTGGGATTCATAGTTTTTCATAACCTAGCTCCCTCCTATGTTTCTAGTCTTTTAAAAAATATATTTTTTTTATATTTTACTCCCTAATATATACTCCTTGATCCAGTGGCGTTAGCTTCCTGGCTGTTCTTTGAACAAGACACCCCATGTCTTAGCTATGGGCATTTTCTCTGGCTGTCTGAACACTCTTCTTCTCCTGCTCCATCTACTGACCTCCCTGGCTTCCATTAAGTCTCAATTAAAGTCCAGCCTTTTATAGGAAGCCTTCCCCCAAGCCCTTTTAATTTCAGTACTTTCCTTCTATTAAGTATTTCCTATTCATCCTCTATATACATTGCTGTTTGCATGTTGTTCCTTGAAAGGAAGAACTATTTTTTTTTGCCTCTTTTTGTATCCCAAACACGTAGCACAATCCTGGCAAATAGTAGGTGCTTAATTTATTTGTTTATTTATTAATATACATATACACAAAATAAGTATTTATGTTTATTTAAAAATGTGTTGTGCTAATTGTCATACAATTCATATGGTGCTGGATAAATGGTACTTGCTTATTTTTATTTCCACAAAGGGATGAAAAGAGTAGGTAGTCTCAAATTATAAGAAAGCATTTTTTTATTGCTTGATATATTGTGCTCCATATTTTAAATGCTATAATAAATCATATTTTCTTTTTATGTGATATGCATCATTGTGGATGTGCAGCCCATTCCAAATATCTGGAACTATTTTATTTCAATAAGGTTATGAATATCCTTTGACTTTCTTATCTGATTATTTGTTCTGCTCAGCTGAGTAAACCAAATACTTTCTCAAAATTATTTCCTGAAACCTAGGTTTGACATTATGATGACATATAGACCCTAAGAAAAGATCCTTCCTTTCCTTTTTCTTTGGGTTCTCAGTAATTCATTAAAAATCTGTAAGATAAAACTACCACCTCTAACAATAATCCCGATATAAAAAATGCTTCTTCTGTGGGTTGTTGAACCAGTCTGATATCACAATAAGATTCTCAGCTTCCAAAGTGATAGACTTTACTTCCTATCAGGTAGTCAAATTTATGTCACATGACTAGCTCCATTTCACACTCGTTGTTTGGTATGCCATGTTAAACAATAAAGACAATGGTCTCCCTTTTTTCTACCCAGACCCCACACCATTCGCATCATATATAACACATAATACAATAGGAGGCTATCAAGCATATCGATTCTTCTTTGCCCTACCTGCTTCTGTATCCTTTAGATCACCAACCACCCTTGGTTCTATCCTCACTCCCTACCAACACCCTATTTTCTAGTACTGGAATTATAATCGAATTAGTCCTCTGCCATTGCTATAACTCCCCCTATAGCTCCAGTTACTGTTCCTGTGCATTCCTAAACCAGAAAGTTCCTTCCTGACCACCACTTCCCCTCCTTTTAGAATGCAAGCACATTGAGGGCTTTTAAATTTTGTATCCAGTGCTTGGTCCATTGAAAATGCTTGATATTTTCACTCATTCATTTTTTTCTGAGATAGATGGATAGAAAACTGGAGACAGAAGACAGACAGACAGACAGACAGACAGACAGGCAGATAGATAGATAGATAGATAAATAGGTAGATAGATAGACAGACAGACAGACAGACAGACAGACAGATAGATAGATAGATAGATAGATAGACCAACCTAGACGTGTGGGATGTCATCAGTGTAAGGAACTCATATTTTTTAATATGCCCAATTACATGTAATAACAATTTTCAACACACATTTTCCAAAATTATGAGATCCAAAAAATGTCTCCCTCCCTCCCTTTTCCTCCACCTCTTGGAGATAGTGAGCAATTTGATCTGGGTTATGCATGTATTATATTGCAAAACATACTTCCATATTGGTCACTATTGTAAGCAAATGCTCATATAATAGCAAACCCCCTCCCCCTCTGCATAAAACTGCAAATAAACTAATGTGAAAGATAGTCTGCTTTGATCTGCTTTCTAACTCCATCAGATCTGTTTCTGGAAGTTGACAACATTCTTTGTCATAAGTCCTTCAGAATTGTCTCAGAATGCTGAGAGTGGTTTCGTCTTTCACAGTTGGTTATCACAGAGTATTGCCCTTAGCACAGGGAACTCTTTTTTTTAATAATTTTTTTTTATTTAATTAGATGATTTAGAATAATTTTCCATGGTTACAAGACTCATGTTGTGTCCCTTCTGTCCCCCAAACCTTCCCATATCTGGCTTGCAATTCCACTGGGTTTAACATGTGCCATTGATCAAGACCCATTTCCTTATTATTAATATTTGCACTAGGGTGATCTTTTAAAGTCTACTTTCCCAGGCATTGCCCCACCGACCCATGTGATCAAGCAGTTTTTTTTCCCCAGTGTAGTGAACTCTTGATGAAGAGACATTACCATTCCTGACTGTCAACTTGTTTGTAACTTATATTCCTAAAAAGTAACTGAAAGGTTAAATCCTTTTGACCTGTGCTTATTTGCTTTTTCATGCAGAGTATGATAGGCTCTATCTTATATGATTTATGGATGCCCACTGCACAGAGCACATTGTTTGATTCCCAAAGGTATTAGCAGAATCATGAAATCCCTAAATTCTTTATTTGAAGGCACCACAGAGACCATCTAGTTCAATTCTTCCCCATCCTCTAATACAATACATCCTATACTTGATGACTCAGTCTTTGCTGGAAGACTTCTGATTCATAAGAATTTACTACCTTTGAAGGTAGCTCATTACACTCCAAAACAACTCTAAATTGTTAGGAAGTTTTAGCTTCATATCATACCTCAATTATCCTCTTTGTAACTTCTATCAAATTGTTTTCCATTCAGTGAATAATAAAGTGACTTCTCATACTATTAAATATTTGGGTGACAAGGTTCTTTCCAGTGAAGGATAATTTAAAAAGAAATTCCAGGAAGCTGTGCTCTGAATATAAACTCCTTTGGTAGGACTGGGCAGCACTGGCAAGTAGGTAGGTAAAGCTGTTTTTAGTGGCCCTTCACCTTCTTTTCAGCCCTTACCTTTCCAAGCATTTCTCTTCAACTGTCATGGTGGGAGTACCTTAGTATTTCCCTAAATAAACCTTCACTGAAATCTTTTCTCTACTATTCTTATCTAAATCTCGAAGGAAGATTCTTACTTCCTTTAGTTCCCTGACATCACATCACTGTGTATGTGCATAATTGATAAAACAGGTCACCTAAGTTATACTTAGTTCCAAACAGGCATTTGCATTGTTAATGAATACCCTTGCTTAAACATGCTTTAACTCCTCACCATTTATATTTCAAATCATAAAATTTCAACAATAGGGTGACTGGGGAGATGCTTTTGTCGGTCTCCAAAATTCATCACTTGGGCAGTTGCCTACTCTCCTGGGCTTGGCCTGAATTTTAGGGTAAAATCATAAAATTTTGCAGTTGAAAGAAGCATAAAGATTCATAAATTTAAGAACTGGAAGGAACTCCAGAGGCCATTGAGTCGAACTTTAATTTTACAAAGGAGGAGCAGAGAAAATAAGTAATTAGCCAGACAGCCATGATATCCTTGCTTCAGGACCAGACCCACATCCACCATTCCCCATTGCATCTACACAGCAGGCACTGATAAGTACTTGTTGATTGATTTAGCTTAGAGGTCATTCAGTTTAACACTATCATTTTACAGATCCTTTAAAAGCCTACCTACTATGTGCCAGGCACTGTGCTAAGTGCTAGGGATCTAAAGAAAGGTAAAATACAGTCCTTGCTCTCAAGGAGTTCATAGTTATGGGGAAGACAACATACAAATATGGACAAACAAGATACATGTGTATTTCTATATATGTATACATATATGGGTACCTAGATTAAATTAGAGGGAGTGCACTAGAATTAAGGGGGATCAGGAATGGTTTCCTATATAAAAGGTGCAATTTTAGTTTGTGTTTAAAGAAGCCAGGGATGCACACACCCAGGTCCTGGATATATAGCTTCTTTTTTGAAGAACAGCAAAGTCAGTGTTGTTGCATTATTGGGTTCTTGGAGGAGAATAAGGCATAAGAAGATTGGAAAGGTGGTGGTGGGGTCCAGGTTAGGATAGCTTTGAATGTCGATCAAGAGTTTATTTTTGATCTTCAGGTAATAAGGAGCCCCTGGAATTTACTGAGCATAGAAACAAAATATTCACTGTGCTTTAGGAAGGTCACTTTGACAGCTGAGTGGAGAAGGGATTAGAATGGGGAGAGACTTGTGGTAGGCAAATCAACTTGCAATCTATTACAATAGTCCCCTTAAAAAGGCATGAAGCCCTTTATTAGAGTGGTAGCAGTAAAACCCAAAGTAACTTACCTTGGGTCTCAGAGCCATTTCATGACAGAAGAAGGATTTCATCCTCCAGGTCTTTTGACTCTCAGTCCAATGCTCTTTCTACCACAACACTTTATCTACATAGCAATTTCGCCACTTTATCTATATGGCAATTTTTGTTATTTGAGTAGAATTAAATGTTTTAGATTCCTTGATTTCTATTTTCATACATGAATTTATGAAAGTCATCTTAAACCAGTCCAATATAACAAAATATAGCAGTTTGTGTCTTCATAAATTTCCACCCAGATTTGTATGAAATTGGAGGACTGATAGATGAATATAGTAAGGATGCAGAGTGTGGGTGAAGCAGTTTCTATGATGGATGAGAATGAGTAGCCTGCTTCCTTGGAGCTTTGTGATAGTATATAGTGGAAATGCTTTGGAGAGATTTTGGAGCACACATAGACATTTTGTAACTCCCTCCAATCTACTAATTATGCTATTAGCTATAGTTTTAGAATCAGAACTAGAGAAGTACCTTTCATGATGCTTTAGTCCCTCTCTGTCTCTGTCTCTGTCTCTGTCTCTGTCTCTGTCTCTGTCTCTGTCTCTGTCTCTGTCTCTCTCAGTCTTTGTCTTTCTCTGTCTCTATGTGTGTCTCTCTCTCTGTCTCTCTGTCTCCCTCCCTCTCTCTCTCTGTCACTCCCTCTCCCTCTCTGTTTGTCTCTGTCTCTCTGTCTCTATCTCTGTCTCTGTGTGTGTGTGTCTTTCTCTCTGTCTCCCTCTCTCCCTCTCTCTCATTCACTCTCTCTGTCTCTCTCACTCTCTCCCTCTTCTTCTCTTCTTCTCTATCCTTGTCTCTGTATTTCTCTTCTGGTCTATTGTTTGACTGCATACAGGAAGATACAATATTGTAAGCAGAGAGATCTCAGAGTTTCTTCACATCCAAGGTCAACATGTGGTTCCATGGAGATAGGCTTTGTGATCTTTGCTTATCTCAATCTCTATTCTTTTATTTTTGAGGAACATAGAAACTAGAAACCTGTGATTGTCAAAAGATCAAGAGATATCGATTGGTGAATAGCTGAACAAGTTCAGGCTTTAATGGAATACTATTGTGACATAAGAAATGACTAACAGGATGAGTTCAGAAAAACTTGGAGAGACTTTTATGAATGGATGCAAAGTCAAGTGAGTAGAACCAGAACAATGTATACAATAACAGTTGTCAATTGTGAAAAACTGAAGTATTATCATTAAAGCAATGATCCAAGATATCCACAAGAGCATCATGATAAAAAATGCTATCCATTGCCAAAGAAGGAACTGTTGGAGTTTGATGGCAAATCAAAGCATGCCATCTTCCACTTTATTTCCTTCATGAATTTTTTATTGTATGTGTGATATATGATTTCTATCATGGCATGAGCAATATGGTACTAAGCACTAGAATGACCTATATCAGACTAGTTATTGCCTCAGCAATGGGGAAGGAGGTAGAGAATCTTCATCATAAAATATTAGAAAACAATTGTCAAAAATGTTTTAATATGTAATTAAAAAAAGATCAAGAGAGTTACCTGGAGTCAGTTGAGTATATTACAAGACCAGCATTAATACCCTAAGGATCAATGAATGACTTTAGCCTTTCAGGACCTATCACAGCGGAAACTGAGACAAGGATTTGTTTTGTAGTGATGGCACATTTGGATATGAACTTGATAGGACTAATACTATGTAGAAATTGTGTTAATTCTGAACCTTCTCTCTTGAGACTCGAAGTGGTTTAGGTGAAAATGTATTTCCAAACTTTTAGGGAGAAATGTTTGTGCTTCTTGCTGGAATTTGAATTAAATTTAAATATTTTTAAAATAAATAACATACCATTTTAAAAGCTAATTATTTTTATTATAAATTTTAAAAATTCTTGATTATATATCAATATAATTTTTAAAATTCATTTTCTGATATTTTTTTATCCTTCCTCTCTCTGTCCCTCCTAAACCTCCTCCCCTTAGCAAGAAGGCACATAATGTGATATAGGTTGTAGTTATATTATCATACAATACATATTTCCATGTTTGTCATGTTGTAAAAGACGTTACTTATGCTAGAGACACATGGAAGAAATAAAGTAAAGAATGGTATGTTTCAATTGGAATTTGTTTCTTCTTTGGTGGTGGATGTCATTTTTTTTCATGAATTTCTTGGAGTTGTCCTGGATCCTTGCCTTGTTGATAATAGTTAAACCATTCATAGTTGGTCATCATACACACTTGTTACTGTGTACTGGATAAATGGAGATTTTGAGCCTTTGGACTTCATCCCCCAGAAGTCCCTTAGTATTTCCCCAAATTCCCTTTTCCTGCATCCCTGCATTTTTCATGATTGTATTTAAGTGGCTGTAACTCCTCTCTATTCATCTCTTGGACCTGCGGCCAGGCTGAAGTCAGGCAGTTCTTTTGTTTTAGTTATTATTAATAAAACTTTATAAAATATAATATTAAGTTATTAAATATTAAATTTAAAATTCACAATACAATATTCTCTTTCTGTTCACTTCACTTTACATCTTTCCATCACTTTATAAAAGTCTTTCTAGGTGTAAAGATGAATTTAGAGTTGTGACTTAAAATCTAGATTTAATTGGTTGCCAGGGGAAATCCAAATAAAATACCCAAGTCATTCTGGTATTTATGGTAATTTAATTAATATGGAGGGAAGGAATTAAGGAGAAGGAAGGAAGGGGAAATGGGATTTCTCCTGCCTAGCCTGTGCAGGGGGAATTTAAAAATCCCTGCCTCTAGGTCTCTGAAGAAGATTAGAGGCTTCTAAGAGGATAAAGTTGGAAAGTAAAGGAGGAAAACTCAGCCAGAAACCACCGAACTGGACAATAGCTTGTAGTCACGCTAAGATGCTGAAAGACTCAGCATGCTCCTCTCAGCAAATTCTCCACTGCCAATAAGGGAAAGAGAGTGTTTTCAATCAAGAACTTTCTGGAGGCATCAAGGGAGCCAAATATATAGACCTTTCACCTTGTGTCTCCTCCTCTAAATCTTCACATCTACCAATCACATCAAAGGCTTTCTACAGGACTGTCCATACTTTTAGTTCTCACCTTCTTTGATTAAATTTTTGAGTTACTTCACACTTCTTTAAGTTCACCTTTTGTTAGTTATTTGACCTTTTTGTGATTAATTTAACTTTTACAGTTACTTAACACCTTTTTGTATTAGGATACTAAAAATAGACTTAGCTTAAAGTTCTAGCTTCACTATGAGGTAAGAACTAAGTACCTTCATTGTTCAATCAGGAGATTACAAAATTATCTTCCCCTAAAGTAAGGTTTAAGCAGGGTGGAGTAATTTAAAGTTTACATAGGTTTTTTGTGAGATCACAAGGGTTCATGGTTTCTTATACCTCAATAGTATTCTATTATAATCACATAACACAACTTGTTCATTCCACATTCCCCAAGTGATTCACTACCTTTTTAGCACTCTTTCCACCAATGATTTCTTTTTGTTTTGCATTAATTAATTGATTAAACCAACTTTGTGAGAAGCAATATAGAAGAGTGTCTAGAGAGCTGACTTCAAAGGCAGGAAGACACAGGATTGAAAGTCCCTTCCCCTCTCCCCCACATTTCCCCTTCCACTTAGGGCCAGTTCTCAAAGACTTAAGGCTATAAACAGCCTCTGAGTTTCAGATTTGCCCTGATGGAATCTCATTATTGGTAGTTTTTGATAATTAGATCATAGTCCTGGAGAGTTTAGGTTTCCACATATGGTTCCCTCCTTCCTGCCTAATCTTGTTTCTCCCTCTTTCCCTCTCCATACTCCACATTCTTCCATAAATTGACCTCTTTCCTTCTTCTCATCCCTCTGGCCTGGTCTGAATCACCAACCTTAGAATGTCTTGGAAGAGTGATACTGTTAAAGGATTAACTTCAAAATTCAGTACCTAAACATGCATCATTATGGAAGGGTACAGGACTACCCTCTGTATGTGCAACATAGGGCAGGGAGTGGGGATCAGAAGAGGGAGGTATGGTGATTATAGGAAATTTGTGGCCAGTTCTTCAATTTCTTTTTCCTGTCATTATTAATTTTGTTGCATTTAGACACTATTTGTTCATTTATTTGAAATGAGGGTAGGGTTTTAGGTTCATTTCCTCTAGGTTACTTCTCATTCTCTAAATCTCACAAGATTACTCTAAGAATGCACTTTTAAGACCCTAACATGCTGAATAAACATGAGCTGTTATTTTTTATAGATCTTCATTTGGAAAAGAATTGAACATAGCAAGAATTTACCTTTTTCAGCCCAAATTGTCACTAAAAAGCAACTCAAGGTGTTTTATTCTTTTTTATATCTGGCCCAAAGCCTTGAGATTTTAAGAATAAATGAAAGCAGGGGCAGAGAAAAGATGGTGATTAGGAGCAGCAACCCAACTGGACTCTCCCAGCAGCCCACTCCAAAATAACTTTAAAATAATTACTCAAATCGTATTTTGAAGCAGCAGAGCCAACCAAAGGTCAGAGTGAGATATTTTTCCCCATGTAAGACAATTTAGGAGGTCCATAGAAGTCTGTGACACTAGGGTGGAAGTCAACCCAGAGCATATGTGGGCAGCAGCATCAGTTTCATTAGAAGTGACCCAGTGAGAGTAAGTCATCAAATAACTAGGGTCAGCTAGTGCTGACAGGTAACTCTATTGTCCAAAAGTAGTTCTGGGTCACAGTTCTCTCCACATGGTAGAGAGAAATGTTTTGATTGGTTACAAGGGAGAAGAGTCCCTGCTATCAGTTCTACTGCAGAGAGGAGAATTAGCACTTTTAGCTTCAGAAGAACAGAGGACCTACTCCCAGGACCTGAGTGAAAAAGAACACTAGCACTTGCAGTTCCAGGGGAGCAGAGTTCCTTCTACTGGAATCAAAGAAGGATGCATGAATTAACTATCTGGGGGACCTCCAATTTACGACAATCCAGAAAGACTTACCCCAGTGGATGGACAGAGGAGTCCTAGTGTACTGTGTCTACTAACATGCTGCCATCAAGGCCAGGAGGCCAGAATATATGATGTATGGAATCAAATGGATGGATCTGAAACTTAGAGGAAGACTTTAAAAGACAGCCTGGGAAGCTTTTGGTTCTTAGTGCCCTGGTTTTGCTTTCTAGGCCATTTTTGTAGCTATCCAGGCCCTTGACCATCTACATAGCTATCTCTAGCAAGTGCCAGATCGGAATCTGGGACCTGATCTTTAAGTTAGAAAGACTATAAACCTTCTTTCTTTCTTTCTTTCTCTTTACTAATAAATATTTATAAATGTAGTAAAAAGTCTCCAAGATTAATGCTCATTCATAATAAGGAAAAGGGTCTATACATCCCAAAATATTTATAGTATCTATTTTTGCAGTGGCAAAGTATTAAAAATTAAGAGGATGCTTATAAATAGGAGAATGATTGAGCAAGTTATGCTATGGAACTGCAACAGAATAGTGTGCTATAATAAATAATGATGGTGGCAATTAGGTGCCTTTGTGGATTGAGAGCCAGGCATAGAGAGGGGACGTTCTGGGTTCAAATCTGATGTCAGACACTTCCTATCTATGCAAACCTGGGCAAGTCACTTAACCCTCATTCCCTAACTCTTACCTCTCCTCTGCCTTGGAAGGAATATTTTTGCAATTTGTATTGATTAAAGGTTTTAAAAAAAGGAAATAATGAGGGAGATGGTCTCAGAAAAAAATGGCAAGACTTAAATGAACTGATGCAAAGTGATGTGAGAATTGGGAGATCAGAGTACAAATTAATAGCAGTGTTGTAAGGATGATCACCTCTGAAATACTCAGTTACTCTTATCAATAAAATAATCCAAGATAATTCTAAAGGACATATGATAAAAGAAATGCTATCCAATTCTGGAGGGAAAATTGATGAACTCTTAATGCAGCACAGAGTATACTATTCTCACTTTATTTTTTTCTTTTGTATATGTGATGTGGGTAATATGGACATATATGATTTCATATGCATAATTGATAATACATTGCCTGATATCTCAGTGGGTGTGGGAGAGAATGTGAGAGAGAGAGAGAATCTAAAACTCAAAATTTAGATTAAAATAATGTTTAAAGACAAAGCAAGAGTTAGGAAAACATTATAAGATGTAAAATAAATAATTTTGATTACATTAAATAAAAAAGTTTTTATAGGACTTCTGGTAAACATGGCAGTAGTCTAGATCCAAGTCTCTTCTCAGCACCTACACACATAGAATACCTCAAAAGACCAAAAAAACCAAACTCATATGAACGAAGGGACTCTACAGTAGGGCACAGCATTGAAGGTATGTGGGATTTGGGTATTTCCACACTATAAGGGGGTGAAAAAGCTTCCACCAAAATGCAAGCTTATCTACCCTCCTCTACCCCACATAGGGAGCCAGAGTCAGAGCCAGTGCTCTAGAATCAGTGAGTGAGTGAGGGGCACCTCTGGAGTGAGTGAGGGGCACCTCTAGGTCCATGGCAGCTGACTAAGATCATCAAAGGCTTTCCCCTGAGAGCAACTAAACCTGAAACCCCAGGAGGCTGAAGAATGCAGACTCTGGCAGCCTGCAGGGAGATAGCACAGAGAAGGGAAGCAAATAGTAGAAGCTGCAGAGACTGGAGGTGTGGCTTCAGGCAAAATCCTTGCTCCTTAGCTCCATACACAGAGAGTTTCCCTCCTCACTCAGATTTCTTTTTTAAACCCTTTCATTCCGTAATGGAACCAATAGGCAGAAGAATGGTAAGGGCTAGGCAATGGGGATTAAGCCCAGGGTCACACAGCTAGGAAGTGTCTGAGACAATATTTTAAACTAGGACCTCCCATCTGTCCTGGCTCTCAATCCACTGAGTAACCCAGCTGCCCCATCCTCACTCAGATTTCTGACTGGAAAGGGGAGGAAAAACCACCATAATGATGGCAAACAATGCCCAGGAAAAACAACTTCCCAATACCAAGAAAAGCAAGAAGAAGAGGTTTACCCTGAATACTTTTTTCATAGGAAAAATCCAGACTGCAGAGGAAATAGAAGAGGAAATACAAATAAATGCACCCAAACCTTCCAAAAATAATAGAAATTGGCCACAAGTTCTTGAAGAATTTAAATTAGAGCTTATCAAAAATATGGAAGTCTTCTGGCAAGAAAAGTGGGAAATAGTTCAAAGAGAAAATAACAGTTTAAAGGACAAGAACTCCCAGTTGGAGAAATAGCTGGAAGTCATGAAAAGCAGGATAGACCAAACTGAAAAGGAAAGCCAGACTTTAAAGACCAGAATTAGGCAACTGGAAGACAATGATCTTGCAAAACGGGAAGAATCAATAAAGCAAAATCAAAAGACTGACAAAATAGACGAAAACATAAAATATCTCACTGAGAAGATGACAGATCAGGAAAAGAGAGCAAGGAGAGATAATTTGAGAATCATTGATCTACCTGAAAACCCAGAAATAAACAGAAGTCTTGACATCATACTACAAGAAATTATCCAAGAAAACTGCCCTGATGTTCTTGAACAAGGGGGGAAAATAGGTATTGAAAGAGTTCATAGAACACCCTTTACACTAAATCCTCAAAAGTCAACTTCCAGGAATGTAATTGCCAAATTCAAGAGATTCCAAACTAAGGAGAAAATTTTACAAGAAGCTAAATTCAGCTTTCAAGGAGTGCCAATCAGGATTAAATAAGATCTGACAGCTTCAACACTAAAGGACCTTAAGGTTTGGAATATGATATTCAGAAAGGCAAGAGAATTGGGTCTTCAACCAAGGATCATCTACCCATCAAAACTGATTATATACTTCTAGGGAAAGTATGAGCATTTAACAAAATAGAAGATGTCCAAGTATTTGTAAAGAAAAGGCCAGAACTAAATGAAAAGTTTGATATCCAAACACAAAAATCAAGAGAAACATGAAAAAGTGAATAAGAAAGAGAGAAACAGGAAAAAAAAACATTATTATTTTTTTAATTTAAACTTTCTTCTTCAAGGGCTTCAATAAGATTAAAATGTTTATATTAATATATGGGGAAATGTTATTTGTAACTCTGAAAAATTATTTTCACTATTATAGTAATTAGAAGAATCATTCGCAGGAAGAGATTGGGGTAATAAGTGGTATCAGATGATGTGCAAAAAAAGAAAAAGGGAGAGGAGAATCGAAGATGCCACCAAGAGAAACTTGAAGAAATAAGATAAATAGGACAATCTTTATCACACAAAGATACACATGGGAAGGAGAGAGGAAGAATACTATAATAAGAAGGAGAGGAAGAGAGTGCTAATAGGTAACGCTTAAACCTTACTCTCAGTGAAATCAGTTCTGAGAGGGAAGAGCATCTAGATCCATTGGAGTATTGAATTCTGTCTTAACCTACAGGGAATGTGAAAAGGGGAAATTAAGAGGGGGAGGCTGGCGGGGAGTATAAAAAGGATGGGAAATAGAGGGGGGAGGAAACTTAACAGACTCTGAAAAAAATAAGAAGGGAACAAAAAGGGAGTGGGCAGAAAGGAAAGCATATTAAGGGTGGGGATTAGGGGGACTGGTTAAAAGCAAACCCCTGGTTTAAAAGGATATAGCAAAAGAGGAAAGGACTTAACTAGAAGAGGAAATCAAAATGCTGGGGAACACAAAAGTGGCAATCATAATTTTGAACATAAATGGGATGAATTCACCCATGAAATGAAACAAATAGCAGGGTGGATTAGAAAACAAAATCCTACCATATAGTATCTACAAGAAATATACATATGGTGGGTAGATACTTAAAAAGTTAGAATTAAAGATTGGAGCAAATTCCATTGGGTCTCAACAAGAGAGAAAGAAGGCAGGATTTACAATCATGATATCTGACAAATGCAAATTAAAAATAGCTCTCGTTAAAAGGAATAGGGAAGGTAACTACATCCTGATAAAAGGCATTATAGACAATGAGGAAATATCAGAAATAAACATGTATGCACCAAATGGTATAGTCTCCAAAATTTCTAAAGGATAAACTAGTGGAGTTGAAGGAGGAAGTAGATAGTAAAACTGTACAAGTGGGAGACCTGAACTTAGCACTACCAAATCTAGATAAATCAAATAAAAAAATAAATAAGAAAGTGGTAAGAGATGTGAATGAAATCTTAGAAAATTTAGAGTTAATAGATACATGGTGAAAACTACATAGGGACAAAAAGGAATACAGAGCACATGATACATTCACAAAGACTGACCATGTACTAGGGCATAAAAACACGGAAAACAAATGCAGAAAAGTAGAAATAACAAATGCAACCTTTTCCAGATCATAATGCAATAAAAATAATCATCAGTAAGGGTACATGGAGAGCCAAATCAAAAATTAATTGGAAATTAAATAATGTGATTCTAAAAATTCTATTAGTTAAAGAACAAATCATAGAAACAATAATTTTATTGAAAAAATGACAATGATTAGCGAAAGAAAGCTATTACATACTAATCTCCTTAATGAACATAGATGCAAAAAATCTTAAATAGAATACTAGCAAAAAGACTGCAGCAAGTGATCACAAGGTTTATTCATTATGATCAGGTGGAATTTATACCAGGAATACCAGGATGGTTCAATATTAGGAAAACCATCCACATAATTGACCATATCAACAAGCAAACCAACAAAAATCACATGATCATCTCAATAGATGCAGAAAAAGTATTTGACAAAATACAACACTCATTCCTATTGAAAACACTAGAAAGCATAGGATTAGAAGGAACTTTCCAAAAATAATAAACTGTATTTATCTAAAACCAAGAGCAAACATCATCTGCAATGGGAATAAACTAGACGCATTCTCAGTAATAACAGGAGTGAAACAAGGATGCCCATTATCACCTCTATTATTTAATGTTATACTTGAAACACTAGCAGTAGCAATTAGAGAAGAAAAAGAAATTGAAGGTATTAAAATTGGCAATGATGAGATCAAGCTATCACTCTTGTAGATGATATGATGGTCACACAGGAACTATATGAACACAACTACAAAATACTTTCCACACAATTAAAACTAGATCTAAACAATTGAAAAAACATCTATTACTCATGGGTAGAACAAGCTAACATAATAAAAATGACCATCATATACACATTTATTTATTTATTTAATGCCATACCCATCTAACTACCAATTTTTTTTTACTGAATTAGAAAAAAAAAACCATAACAAAGTTCATTTGGAAAAACAAAGATCAAGGATATCCAGGGAAATAATGAAAAAAATGCAAACAAAGGGGACCTTTCAATACCATATCTCAAACTATACTATAAAGCAGTGGTGATCAAAACAATATGGTACTGGCTAAGAGACAGAAAGGAAGATCAGGGGAATAGACTTGGGGTAAGTGACCTCAGCAAGACAATCTGATAAACCCAAAGATCTTTTGGGACCAAAATCCACTATTTGACACAACCTGCTGGGAAAATTGGAAGACAGTATGGGAGAGATTGGGCTTGGATCAACATCTCACACCCTACACCAAGATAAACTCTGAATATGGGAATAACCTGAATATAAAGAAGGAAACTATAAGCAAATTAGGTGAACACAGAATAGTACACATCTCAGATATTTGGGAAAGGAAAGATTTTAAGACCAAGCAAGAGTTAGAAAAAATCACAAAATGTAAAATGAATAATTTTGATTACAACAAATTAAAAAGTTTTTGTACAAACAAAACCAATTCAACCAAAATTAGAAGGGAAGGAACAAATTGGAAAACAATCTTCATTACAAAAACCTCTGACAAAGGTCTAATTACTCAAATTTATAAAGAGCTAAGTCAATTATACAAAAAATCAAGCCATTCTCCAGTTGATAAATGGGCAATGGACATGAACAAGCAATTTTCAGATAAAGAAATCAAAACTATTAATAAGCACAAGAAAAAGTGTTCTGAATCGTTTATAATCTGAGCGATGCAAATCAAAACAACTCTAATATAACACCTCACACCTAGTAGCTTGGCTAACATGACAGCAAAGGAAAGTAATGAATGCTGGAGGGGATTTGGCAAAGTCAGGACATTAATTCATTTCTGGTGGAGTTGTGAATTGATCTGACCATTCTGGAGGGCAATTTGGAACTCTGCCCAAAGGGCACTAAAAGACGGTCTGCCCTTTGATCCAGCCATAGCACTGCTGGGTTTGTACCCCAAAGAGATAATAAGGAAAAAGACTTGTACAAGAATATTCATAGTTGTGCTCTTTGTGGTGGCAAAAATTTGGAAAATGAGGGGATGCCCTCCAATTGGGGAATGGCTGAACAAATTGTGGTATATGTTGCTGATGGAATACTATTGTGCTCAAAGGAACAATGAACTAGAGGAATTCCATGTGACCTGGAATGACCTCCAGGAATTGATGAAGAGTGAGAGGAGCATAACCAGGAGAACATTGTACACAGAGATTGATAAACTGTGGTACAATGGAATGTAAAGGACTTCTCCATTAGTGGCAATGAAGTGATCCTGAACATCTTGAAGGGATTTATGAAAAAGAATACTATCCATATTCAGGGGGAAAACTGTGGGAGTAGAAACAGGGAAGAAATACAACTGCTTGATGACATGGGTTGAGGGGAATATGATTGGGGATGTAGACTCTAAATCATCATTCTACTGCAAACATCAACAACATGGAAATAGGTTCTGATAAAGGAAACATGTGAAACCCAGTGGAATTGTGCATTTTCTACAGAAAGGAGTGGGAGAGGTGAGGGAAAGAATATGATTTTAGTAACTAAGGAATAATGTTCTAAATTAACTAATTAAATAAAAGTTTAAAAAAGAAAAAAAAAAGATTTTGGAGAAACAAAACCAGTGCAAGCAAAATTAGAAGGGAAGCAACAAATTGGGAAAAAATCTTTATAACAGAAACCTCTGACAAATTACACAAAAAAGTGTAATTACTCAAATATATAAGGAGCTAAATCATTTGTAAAAAAAAAAATCAAGCCACTTCCCAATTTTACAAAAAAAAATCAAGCCATTCTCCAATTGAAAAATGGGGAAGGGACATGTATAGGCAATTTTCAGATGAAGGAATCATAACTATCAATAATATGAGAAGAAATTCTTGGTCCCTTTCATCTATTCTGCTTTTGCACTTGTGAAAAGGGAATCCTTTGTTCTCTTTTCCTAGTTGGAGTTAACACTTTGGAATAATAATAACACAAATACCCTTAGTTAGTACCTCACTAGACTGATTAACTCTCTTTTGTCTACTTTTGAATTAATCAACAAAAGGGAACACACCCATACTTAACCCTAAAGTAAGGGAAGCCCACAAACTCTTACTCCCAGGAAGTGAGTTAACACCATTAGAGGTTAGAAGCCAGGAAGATACTTGGAAGAGCTCCACCCCATTTTCTAACTCAAACAGTCTGGATTTCTCACTACCAGCTTTCCTGGATGAGGACTAGTATAAGTATTTTCTCTAATCTCTTTCACATTTCTCTACTTTATTATTTCCCCTCTACTTTGGTAAATAAACTGCATCCAACTATTAAATTTGATCTTTAGAGTAAGCACATGGAAAAGTGTTCTAAATCTCATAATTAGAGAATTGCAGATCAAAACAACTCTGAGGTACCACTTCACACCTAGCAGATTGGCTAACATGATAGCAATGGAAAGTAATAAATTTTGGAGGGGATGTGGGGAAATTGGGACATTAATGCATTGCTGGTGGAGTTGTGAATTGATGCCATCATTCTGGATGGCAATTTGGAACTCTGCCCAAAGAGTACTAAAAGACTGTCTGCCCTTTGATCCTGCCATTGCCCTGCTGTGTTTATACCCAAAAGAGATAATAAGGAAAAGTACTTGTGCAAAAATACTTATAATCGCACTCTTTGTATTTTCAAAAATTTGGAAAATGAAGGGATGCCCTTCAATTGGGGAATGGATAAACAAATTGTGGTATCTGTTGGGGATGGAATACTATTGTGCTCAAAGGAATAATGATGAACTGGAGGAATTCCATTTAGATTGGAACAACCTCCAGGAAGTGATGCAGAGCGAAAGGAACAGAACCAGGAAGACCTTATACACAGAGATGGATACATTATGTCACAATTGAATGTAATGGACTTTTCTATTAGCAGCAATGCAATGATCCAGGACAATTCTGAGGGACTTATGAGAAAGAACTCTATCCACATCCAGAGAAAGAACTGTGAAAGTGGAAACACAGAAGAAAAACAACTGCTTGATCACAGGGATAGATGGAGATATGATGTCGACTCTAAGCAATCACCCTGGTGCAATTATCAATAATATAGAAATAGGTCTGGATCAATAACACACGTAAAGCCCAGTGGAATTGCTTGTTGGCTATGGGAGGGGGTTTGGAGGAGGTGAGGGAAAGAACATGAATTTTTCTTAATCAATAAAATAAAATTAATATTGAAAAAATAATAAAATGATGTTTAAAGTAAACAAATATGAATATATTTTAACAAAGCAAGCCAGGTGCTTCTGTGTGAAACTTTCAGTTACTACCCATAGGCATAGGCAGTGTTTTTAGAGAACATTTTGATTCTAAGAAACAATCTATAAAGCAAGGCTATTAAAAATGGGAAATATGAGAATGAAAAAAGATTAATTATTGTTGATAAAAAAAAGAAAAAGTTAACTTTTATGAGAGGCAGGGGTGGACTGTGCTATATATATATATCAAGGAAATAAATAAAAGGAAGTAATCTACATTTTACTAGAGACTAAAATGAAGAGAAACTTTAGCTCAGAACTTCTAAATCCTCAGTGCCTAATTTTAATCCTCAATGCCTCTGTGGAGAGGAAGATAGAACACACAGAGAAACACAAAAAAATGCTGGGGGGAGGGGCTTAAGAGTTTATATTGTTACCTTACTTTGAAATCTTTAGTTATTCACTTAATAAGAGTTAGGAGGAACCCTCTCTGGACCACTAGATCAAATCTATACAAAGATCACACAATTATACTCTAGAGAACTCCTTGCAGGCATTAATACTCTCTTTTTTAAGATGTTTGTAGCACATAGTTGTCCCCAGTTTAAGTTTTACAATTTAGTTGAGCAAAACAATAGTAAATGAAGACAGCAGCGATATTTTCCAATAAGTCCTGCATTCCTCATCTAACCCCAAACCACAATATAGCAACAATCGAAGGAAAACCTTCATTTTTATTCACAGCCATTTCCTTTTAAGGAAGAGGTCAATTGACTCTTCCCTTCATATACTGTGCAGATCTTCTGCCTCTGAAGTTAACCCACATAGAACCAAAGTTGCTCAAATTTTCTTGACCTCCCTGGAGACCTTTATATATTTCTTAAAGGGCACTCAGGAATTCCCAGAGCAACAAAGGAAAATAAAAGAATATTGTTATTTTTTCCTTGATACTTCCTCAAATCCCAGCTCAAATATTACATATTCAGCACTGAATAAAAATGACTGAGGAGAAGTTTCCTTACTTTTTATAGAATAAAAATGCATCAAAGAGAAATACAGTTGACTTTCTTTGTTCAGTTTGTGGAATTACGACCTAGGATTGATGTGCATTTTAAGAATGATGGCCATAGCATAGACCAATCTTACCTATAAATATAACATTGTTATCCCCAAATCCTAACATTTGGGGAATGTTTGAAATGCTTCAAAATTCAAATAAATTGTAATGTAATTCTCTACCTTCTTAAGAAAAAAAATCCAATTTTAAATACTAACAAGAAAAAAAAATAGTCCATATTAATTTGGTACTTAAAACAAATGTTTCTATACAGATTTTATAAAAATCATGGGAGTTTTTACCTCAATTTCACCTCACTCTGGCTGGTAATATCTCCCCTCTCAAAGTTTTAGGAGTATATTTGAGGAATGGGGGTGTCTTTCTAATATTTTATTTCTAGAATGTAAATGTATCTCAATATTTTGGAAAATATCTGTACTTATATAATTATGCATGTCCTTTGAATGTTAGCATTCAGTCTAGGTATAAAGCCCAAGAAGGTCAGTGAGAAAAATAAATTTATCACAGTGTCTAACATAAATAGGTACTTAATAAATGTTAATTGACTGACTAACACCTGAATATTCATTCACAGAAGCACTTTTCAAAGTTAGAAAGGCCTGAAAAGAAAATAGGTTTCCATCAGTTGGTGGAGGTGAGGACTGCAAGTGGGGAACACTCTGTATAATGTTAATCCCCCCCCCCGCCCCTGCTATGTTGTTTAGTTTTGCTAAATTCTATCCTCCCCCAATGGAAAAATTTGATAAAATATTTGTCTCTGAGAGGGAAAATGTATGCATTGGGAAATGTACATGATATAAAAACAAAATATATCAATAAAAATTATACTTTTAAAAAGTCAGGATATCGTGGAATGGGTCTTTTAACAATAATGAATCCTAAATCTGCCATATAGGAAAGTATGTGGTACAAAGGAAAGAACACAGGACTTTAAGTTACTGGGTTCAGGAAGAACTCCATTCAAGCAGTGCATCTGGCACATTCTATTATTGTGACCCTGGGCAATTGACTTTCCAGTTTGGGTTCCAGGTAACTAAGGCTTTAAATTGCAGAGAAGTTGGCAGTCTTCACTGCTAGAGAGAGCTACCACTTCAGGTGTTTCCTATAATTTGTGCTTGTGTGTGCACGTATGCATGTATACTTTTTTTCAGGGCTTCCCCCCCCCCCGCCCCGCCCCAGTGTTTCTCCCAGTTTAGTTATCTGAGATCCCAAGAATAGTCACTTCTCATATGTTATAAGATTGCAATCCAACAATAAGCCCATGAAATGTGGGATTCACATTTAAATGTCATTATAAAATAGTTTAGATAACTGCTGGGGAGGAGGGGAAGGACAAGGCTGTTCTGAGCAAAGAGGGGCCCATGTATTTGTAAGTTTCAGTGCCAGCTGAACTGCAGCTCTGACCATGGTGCTAATTCCTGAAGGTAAATACCACTGGAGTTTAAAGGAAGTAGAATCATTTCATTTTGATGTATGATATAATAAATAGAGGAAAGAACATAAATATAAAATTGAAGAAAATTTACTAGGTGACTACTGCTTCAATTTTTATGCTTCTATATTTTATCATTACAATTATATCCAGCTGCTCATTCTTTTAAAGTTGGTTAAACGGCTCCATTTAAGGATTTATGTACTTGGTTCCTTACAAATAGGGAACATAATTATCTGTGAGTTATATTTGGAATATGGCAAATCTGAATCATTGTCGCCTGGGCTTCAGAAGTAAAAGGTCGCATTTGTATTTGCTTGAGCTAACTGCATCTAAACAGATGAGTTTCTTGAAACATGGTCCCAGAAAATTTCCTTAGGCTGATCTTAGAGAATTGTGAAACCAAGCATCTGCTATCTACAGCTTCTGCTATCAAATGTTCTCATTATCTGTGCTCATTTTTAGTTGGCTCCTGGAATGAGGGCAAACCCTACAACAACGAGTATACAGTATCTTTTCCAAAAGCCTTTCTTGCTCAGCAAAAATGTTTGGCAATGGGCTTGGTTCCAGTAGTTACAATTTCCTTGTGGTATGTCTTCCATGCACATACAAAGATATTATATCTTTCTTAAGAATGATGAAGTGGTTGCCCATCTATCATTCACTGAAAAGCTTAATGAAAATGGATAGAATTGATGGCATGATGTCATGGAAAGAGAATTGAGCTTGATATCAGAAGACCTAGATTTGAGTTCCAGACTCTGACACTTACTATATGACCTTGGACAAATCACTTAACATTTTTGAGCCTATTTCTTCGTCTACAAAATGACAGTGATAATATTTGCACTATAGAAGAAAGTACTTTGTATATCATAAACTGTAACATAAGTATAAACCATTGTCATTAATATCACAGTGTTGTATCTGGTGCTATGATTTACAGGGTATCCCTTGTCTTTATGGTATAAGGTAGCTGAAAGATAGTGATTCATTGTTTTGATTTGTGGAACTACTAGGGACAAAAGAACCTGGGAAATATAGCAAATTCACACAACTGAATAAATGCCACTCTAAGTTCATTTTTTAAAAAGAAAAATATGTTTAGCACACATAAAAATGTTTAGATTTTCTAGGAATGAAAATATTTCTTACCCCTTTTGTATTCTCAACATATATAGTATATAGCATATAGTAGGTGTTTAATAAATAACAATTATAAAGATTAAAATTAATACTCAGTAACTAAGTATTATATTTTAAGTTTTATTAATAATAACTAAAATAAAAGGAAATACCTGAACTCAACCTGATTGTGTGAAAAAAAAAGACACCCCTGGGAGGAGTTACAACCAGTTAAAATACCAACAAAGTGATCTCTCCAATGTGGGGACAAAGGAGAGATTATAGGGAATTTTGGGAAATACTAAGGAATTCTGGGGAATTAAGTCAAAGGTTCAAAATCTCCATGTATACATAACTCCCCTCCCCGTGATTCTATAAGGAGGCCAGGGCCAGTCTCCCCAGAAGGATCATGGAAACATAATCAACTTAAAAATTGCAATAATTTGTGGATTAAAGGGAAAAAAGAATAAAACCAATGATTACTAGGTTGATAAAAGCCAAGTTGGGGGAAGTCCCCCTTGGCATAAGAGTATACAGTCAAAACAAAGGCATTTCAACCCCTCATAGTTCAATTCACTTCTCAAAGTTCACTCTGGATCTTCTGGTGCAGCATCTGTAGGCATCTCTCTTTATGGAGCATTTTGGATCCTGGGGGGTAGCAAGTTTCTTATCCTAAAATTGCTCAAATTTAAATCAAAGTTCAAACAATAACTTGCCCCCCCTGAGATGAGTAATAACAAACACAGGGATCACTCAGGGATGCATGGCTGAGTTAGGAGGTATATGAATCAATTTGCAAAAGAAAATAAAAAATATAAAAAATACAAATAAAAGAGAAAAATACAAAATGTAAAAGCCTTATGTCTAAAAAAATCTAAGTAAGGGAAAAACAAACCTATAATATGTCTTTGAATCAGGGCCCAATTAAAATGATTTAAGAAATTATGCAATACCCTATCAGTAGCCAGGACTACAGAAAATTTGCCACACTATGAAAGACAGAAAAGGGACTAGATTTCAGCAGCAAATGGGAGCCAGGATGGCAGCAAAAAGGAGGTGCTTGATAGAATGTAGCTCAGAGGAAGTTCAGCCTCTGACATATATCAAAACAGCCACAAGCTTGAACCAAAAACAAGTTCAAGTCTTTTTGTATTGGCTCAAAATTACATCAACCCCACTGGTATCAGTCAAAGACTTTGTGCTCCGTAGGCACTATGCAGATGTTCTGTGTTTCCTTAGCACTGTACAGTGGCTCTTTTGTATATTCCCTTCTTCTAGAATCTCTAGAATCAGACAGAATCATGAAGCAAAGTCTCATAATTTTTAAACAATCAGTGGCATAATTTTTATAGTCTAAAGCTTTTGGGCATACATTAATATTAGAACAAATGTATTTTAAACTTACTTTACTGAAAAATAAAAAAGTTAAAGAAAAAATCTTCTCAGTACTGTTGACATGTGCTTCAAATACGAAAAGGAGAGAAAAAATAAAACTCAGATGCTATATTGCACATGCAAGGAAAAACAATAACAAAAAAGTTTTAAAATAAAAAATATATCACTTATAATCAGTGACACACTGTGTCAGCCAAG
The DNA here is from genome assembly GCF_027887165.1 of Monodelphis domestica. Taxonomy (NCBI): domain Eukaryota; kingdom Metazoa; phylum Chordata; class Mammalia; order Didelphimorphia; family Didelphidae; genus Monodelphis; species Monodelphis domestica. The sequence goes on along the minus strand of NC_077232.1, from coordinate 286,330,535 downwards.
GAGAGGTAGAATACAAAGGTTCCTCACTAAAAAATAAGATCCATTTCCTTTTTCACTTGGCCATGAACCATGGTGTGGGTATATTATGATTTTCAGAATAAAACAGTAATACAGTAGATAATGCACATTCAAAGAAGTACAAAGGCCCCAAAATTCATAGTAGCCCAGTTAATTACAATAGAAAACAAACCCACTAAAGCATTATTGGTTTTGTTCTTTTTCTTTTTTCTCTTATCCCCAAGTTATTGCAATTTCCCTTAAAAAACTGTAATATTTGTATATATCTTTAGCTTAAGTATGTTAGTTATGTTTTCATGATCTAATGGGGAGACCAGTCTCCCAAAGGATCACAGGGGGAGATTATATTGATTGGAATCTTGAACCCTTGGGACTACAACCCTCATAGTTCCATTTTCCCTTTCCTATTTGTGCATCTCCTTATGTTGATTGAGTTTTAGTTTCATTTCTGCCTCCCCCACTCTCTCTGGCTGGACCAGTCAAGGGAATTGCTGGCTAGGTTTCTCTGGTTTTTTTTTTTTTACTTTCTCTTTGATCTAAGTTGATTTTAATAAATAGTATTAAAATAATGCTTGGAGTATCAGATATTAATTTTAGTCTTTATACAACATAGATTTCTCTTGCTTGGAACAGAAAATCAAGGTAAGCTAGTATATTACTCATATCGCACAAAGACATCAAACTTAGAGAAGTTTAAGAGACTAACTCCAAGTTGCTAAGTATGAAATTAATTGAATTCACTATAAAAGGTAGGTAAAATCTAGGGTAGTAAGCAATTGTATACATGATGGAATTTGGCGAATGACCCCCCCAAAAATTCCCCAACCATTTTCTAAAAATGGAATCCTAATTCTCTAGGGAAGATACTGAATCTCTGGCCATCATCTCCAATTCATGATGCTCCTCTGTTCCTTCCCGACCCTTAAAAATGCTTATCCAGGATGAAGAGGTATCATGGCATGTTTTTATCCTTCTCATTTCTGACCAACACTGAAGGCTCAAGACTATCTCTTTTGAGAGTCACTCTTTTTAGCTATATTGACCATATCAGATCCTTGTCAGAGTTATCTATTAATCTTCAGGCCTATTGACCTATATCATTAAAAAAGAATTCAGTACCTAGCTTAGAGTCTTCCTCCTACTACCCACTCTGCTCTCATTTTTGCTACTCAATACATACATGAATATATTGGGAGGCAGTATACTATAACTGGAAGTGCTTATTTGAATTCAGACTATCTGGGTTTTAATGTTACCTAGTGCATAAGCTGTGTGATCTTTGTTAAGTCATTTAAAATCTTAGTTTCATCATCTATAAAATGTGAGACTTTTCTAAAAAGATCATCAACATTTCTGATTCTCATGATCTACATTTTTTCTCCACCTCAACAATGCATAATTATAAATATATCTTCATCTCCTATAACTCTAGTCTTTGTCTGAACAAGACTTTGAAATTACTCATGCTGGACATAATCCTGCTATTCTGGGCAGATAGATTCTCCTTTTTTCAGCATTGCTGTCATCTTTAACTTTTCTATCCCTCTCTCTTCTCTCATACCTTAAACTCTGTTCTGGCTTTACTCCCTTCTCTTCATAGCATTGATTTTATGATTGATCATTTCACTAGAAATCCATCTTCTACCATTGAATATCTTTCCCCTTTACCCTATCACCAGTTACACTTTGATTAGCACAGTGCCTGGCACTTAATATTAAGTTGTATCTATCTACTTACCTACCTTCTGATTTATCCATACATCCATCTATCCACTTCTTCTCTTTTTAATCTTATTCTGGCCACTGGGAGAATATGACCATTAATCAAAATCCCTTTGCTCTGTATACCTAGTAGATACTAGGCATGAATTCCTTTAAAAATAATTTTGTGGGAGAAATAGTTGAGTAGAAGACATGGGGGAATAGAGGGAACTCAGCTAACATGAGACCTGGAAAAGGAGGAATGTTAACAAGTAACATTTGAGCTATTCATTTGATCAATTGGGATGTCTGTATCTTATTGAACACTTGGTGTAACTCTTTTTGAGAGGCCATGGCCAATTCAGTCATACACATTACTTTTTCTTGATAAGCAAAACATAAACTCAGTCAGGTCTTATCAAATTGGAAGAGCTTCAGGTCCATGGGATTCAGGGGAGAACACATCTGATTAGGTATGGATAGGTTCTTCAAAAGAAGGATGGCCATCTAATGATGATTTTTCTATTAATAGAGGTCGTCTACCAAGGTATAAAGTATTTGAGAGCTGCAGTGATGTCTTCTTTGTATAAAATCCAGGAATAATAAATATCTAATTACAGTAAAAATTTCAACAAAATACAAAAAGGTTATTTAGCTGTGGAAAAAGACATGTAGAGAACAGAAAATACATATTATTTTAATGATTCTTAAATATTTTTGTTTCATGGATTCCTCTGGCAGTTTGGTCAAACCTGTAGATCACTTCTCAGAATGATGGTTTTAAATGCATAAATAAAATACATAGGAGATGTAAATAGATAAATGAGAGAGAAAGAGAGACATATCCTGGACCAATAGATAGATAGAGCTTTTATCAAGTGCTTAATATATATATACATATAAAGTGCTAAGCTTTTATACAAGTTCAAGTAAGTAAGATAAGCCCTGACTTCAAGGACCTTACATTTTAATAAGGGAAGACAACACTAAAGTGGAACAGAAATGGAGATATGGATGATTAAAGGTGGTAAAAACAGTCTAGGCAGTCATAATCTGATCTGGGTTTGAAGTGAACATGACTAGAGTGAGTGCTTCTTCATATAGAGTTTAAGGGTGGAGCTTACCCATGGAAGAAAAGTCCTTTAAAAGTGGAGGCAGTGATGTACTGGTTAAGAGATGGGTCTAGTAAATGAAGGGGATTGGATTAGAGGTTGTACAAAGCTAATCTCCCTTACCTTCCACAAAACTCTGCTCTATGGGGAAAGGAGGATTGACTTTACCATTTAATCCAATTTAATACTACTTAACTGGTATGTAGATGGTATTAGAAGTGAATCTTCCATAAAGCCAAAACTTGACCAAGCAAGTACCAAAGATTTTAATTGATATGATATAGTGGAAATAATATTGACTTTATAATTGGATTTGAATTCAGAGGACCTGGGTGTGAACTCTGTCTCTAATTCTTGCTACTTTTGTGTCCTTATCCAAGGGCATATGACTAGAAATTGTATTAGTTTGAATTTGATCTCAGATCTTCCTGATGTTAGGTCCAGTGCTCTATACACTCTTAGCTTCCTAAGGCATCAAGCTAGAAAGTCCTGCCACTAGATTGCCTTTCTCTTATACAGGAATTCAAGCTAGATAGGTCAGAAGGGATTACTGACTCTTAGAAGGTTGATTATCAAAATGACCATGAAGATTATTTGCTTTATGGCAGATGATCTGTCATCTCTTTTGGTGGAGTAAGTACCTACACTGAAGAAAAGATGAGTCCTTAAAGACAGTTCTGTTAGGTAGTGCTCAAAGGGTAGGTTCAAATTCCAGCAGTGCACATACTGTCATGTCACTTTTCTTATTTGTAGAAGAGTGCTAATGTATATTCAGAGAAGGGGTTCTTAAGAAAATCATCAGTCTAACTTCCAGTCAAGATGGCGGCTTAGAGAAAGCTAAAGTTCAGATCTCCGGAAACCCTTCCCTACTGAACTCAAACTATATGCTCCTAGGGCACTGAAATTCAAAAAGAATAACAGCATAGACCCCAGGAATCCTCCTCCTGGACCTGGATCAAAAGGTACACCCCCCCTCCCCCAAAAGCCAGAATCCGAGATCACTCGGACCTAAGGGGTAGGCAGAAGGAAGTTCCCAGGATCCATCACCCGCAACCCAGAGTGCCGAGTCCAAGGAAGCAGAGGGAACCTCACAGCCTCAGGGCCGGCTATTCTGAAGACCTCTTCCTGAAAACAACCGGACTCAGTGAGGGGGCACCCAACACAGACAGCAGGGAAATGGAGAGAGACGGGGGGAGCTTGTAAGCCCCTGGCTGGATCCTTCCATCCAAGTCGAACGGAAGGTCCCTGCCTCAGGGCATACTCAGTTAAACCCAGGGAAAGCTAATCCTATCAGGAGCTCTCAGAGCTCAGGGAAGCCCCAGCCCCTACCCCCTCAGAGTTCTGGCTCTTCTGGCCAGCTAAGGCATAGAAACAAACACCCTGCAGAAAGGGCCAAACCAGGCTCAGAGTGTGGAAGTAAGGCAATGGAGAAGCATCGGGAGGGAACCGAGGAGGGCAGTAACATGGAAACACCAGCAATCCCTGGCCTCCCCGGGAAGACAGAACAGCTGAGGAGAACCGGACAATTTGCCTAGGGCTAAAACTTCTGAACACCAGACAGAGATAAGAAAAGCTAGTCCTCCCCACTCAGATAGAGATGGCAAACTCCACAGAAGCACAAAAGCCCCAAAATTCCAAGAAAAAAAAAAAGAAGAAGGGGGCAAATTTGGACACATTTTATGGAGCAAAAATACAAAATACAAAGGAGATAGAAAAGGAAACACAAGCAAATGCTCGGAAACCTTCCAAAGGAAATGGAAACTCTCCACAAACCCATGAAGAATTTAATTTGGAAAGGATCAAAAAGATGGAAGCCTTCTGGGAGGAAAAGTGGGAAATAATGCAAAAGAAATTCACGCATCTACAAAAACAGTTTGACCAAAGTGAAAAGGAAAACCAGGCTTTAAAGGTCAGAATTAGGCAACTCGAAGACAATGAGCAAGAACTAATAAAGCAAAGCCAAAAGACCAAGAAACTAGAAGAGAATATAAAAGATCTCACTGACAAGGTCATAGACTTGGAAAATATAGGGAGAAGAGACAATTTAAGAATAATTGGACTACTAGAAAATCCAGAAATAAACAGCAAACTCGATATCATAATACAAAATATAATCAAAGAAAATTGCCCAGAGATCCTAGAACAGGAGGGCAATGCAGGCATTGAAAGAGTTCACAGAACACCCTCTACACTAAATCCCCAAAAGACAACTCCCAGGAATGTAATTGCCAAATTCCAAAGCTTTCAAGCAAAAGAAAAAATCTTACAAGAAGCCAGAAAAAGACAATTTAGATATAAAGGAATGCCAATCAGGGTCACACAAGACCTTGCAAATTCCTCTTTGAATGACCGTAAGGCATGGAACACGATTTTCAGAAAGGCAAGAGAGCTGGGCCTTCAACCAAGAATCAACTATCCAGCAAAACTGACTATATACTTCCAAGGGAAAGTATGGGCATTCAATGAAAAAGAAGATTTCCAAGTTTTTGCAAAGAAAAGACCAGAGCTGTGTGAAAAGTTCAATATTGAAAAACAAAGAGCATGGAACACCTGAAAAGGTAAATATGAAGGAAAGGGGAAAAGAGAAAAATGTTATCTTTTTCTTTTACTCAAACTCTCTTCTATAAGGACTACATTTATATCAATCTATGTATACTAAAATGTGGGGAAAATGTAATGTGTAAATAGGGGGAAAAGAAAGACCAAATAGAATAATCTTTCTCACACAAAGATTCACACAGGAAGAGGAGGGGAAGAAAAATCCTATAAGAAGGAGAGGAAGAGAGTTTTTACTTAAACCTTACTCTCAGGGAAATCAACTCTGAGAGGGAAGAACATCCAGATCCATTGGGATCTTGAATTCTATCTTACCCAACAAGGGAAGGGAGAAGGGAAAACCAAGGGGGGTAGGGAGGAGGGAACACAAAAAAGGGAGGGAAGAAGAGGGGGGAGAGGAGGGAACAAAAAGGGAGAGACTAGAAAGGGAAACAAATCAAGGGAGGGGACAAGGGGGACTGATTTAAAGTAAATCACTGGACTAAAAGGTAGAGCTGAAGAAGAAAGGTTAGAATTAGGGAAGGATATCAAAATTCCAGGGAGTCCACAAGTGACAGTCATAACTTTGAATGTGAATGGGATGAACACACCCATAAAACGTAGATAAATAGCAGATTGGATTAGAACCCAAAACCCTACCATATGTTGTCTTCAAGAAACACACATGAGGCGGGTAGACACCCACAAGGTCAGAATTAAAGAATGGACTAAGACCTTCTGGGCCTCAACTGACAGAAAGAAGGCAGGAGTGGTAATCATGATATCTGATAAAGCCAAAGCAAAAATAGACCTGATCAAAAGGGATAGGGAAGGTAATTATATTTTGTTAAAAGAGACTTTAGATAATGAGGAAATATCACTAATCAACATGTACGCACCAAATAATATAGCACCCAAATTTCTAATGGAGAAACTAGGAGAATTGAAGGAAGAAATAGACAGTAAAACCATATTAGTGGGAGACTTGGACCAACCATTATCAAATTTAGATAAATCAAATAAAAAAATAAATAAGAAAGAGGTGAAAGAAGTGAATGAAATCTTAGAAAAAATTAGAATTAATAGACATATGGAGAAAAATAAATAGGGATAAAAAGGAATACACCTCCTTCTCAGCACCACATGGCACATTCACAAAGATTGACCATACATTAGGTCACAAAAACATGGCACACAAATGCAGAAAAGCAGAAATAATAAATGCAACTTTTTCAGATCACAAGGCAATAAAAATAATTTTCAGTAATGGTACATGGAAAACCAAATCAAAAACTAATTGGAAATTAAACAATATGATACTCCAAAATCGTTTAGTTAGAGAAGAAATCAAAGAAACAATTAATAATTTCACCTAGGAAAATGACAATGGTGAGACATCCTTTCAAACCTTTTGGAATGCAGCCAAAGCAGTAATCAGAGGTAAATTCATATCCCTGAGTGCATATATCAACAAACTATGGAGAGCAGAGATCAATCAATTGGAAATGCAAATAAAAAAAAACTTGAAAGCAATCATATTAAAACCCCCCAGCAGAAAACCAAACTGTGGTATAAATTGGTGATGGAATACTATTGTGCAAAAAGGAATAATAAAGTGGAGGAATTCCATGGAGACTGGAACGACCTCCAGGAAGTGATGCAGAGCGAGAGGAGCAGAACCAGGAGAACATTGTACACAGAGACTGATACACTGTGGTATAATCGAACGTAATGGACTTCTCCATTAGTGGTGGTGTAATGTCCCTGAAAAATCTGCAGGGATCTAGGAGAAAAAAATCTATTTATAAGCAGAGGACAAACTCTGGGAGTAGAAACACCGAGGAAAAGCAACTGCCTGACTACAGCGGCTGAGGGGGGACATGACAGAGAAGAGACTCTAAACGAACACTCTAATGCAAATATTAACAACATGGCAATGGGTTCGAATCAAGAACACATGTGATACCCAGTGGAATCACGTGTCGGCTATCGGGGGTTAAGGGGGGAGGAAAAGAAAATGATATTTGTCTTTAATGAATAATGCTTGGAAATGATCAAATAAAATATTATAAAAGAAAAAAAAGAAAATCATCAGTCTAGCCAAAATTGCAGGGGATAGTGTTTCTTTTATGCTTTACTAAAATTAAATGCTCTGTCCAAAAAAGTTAGCCTTACAGAGCCATTTCAGATGTGTGTCCAGATTAAGAGCTAGGCTCAATGATCACTTAATATTTAAGTTAGATGTTATTTCAGATGCAAAAATGACCAAGCAACATTCATTTTATTTTTTTTTGTTGTGCATATTTACAGATTTATTCATCATTGTATTTTAAAGTATTTTTTAATAAATGAAGAATTCTTAAAAAGACTTAGTAGTGCAAGTTTTTTCTTATTACTTTATGGTTTACTTTGGAAAACTTTATATGGCACAAAGATCTTTAAAAAAGTTTACACTCAAGTAGAAGTTACCTCATCAATAAAAGGCATTTCTTATGTTTTCAGGTGCATTTAGCAACAAATCTTAGAGCAAAAAATTTTCCCTGATCAGTACAGCCATCCAGTACTGTAATGATTTTTTAATATAGCATATTATTATTATAGTTCTAATTTTGAGAGATGCAATTTGGATACTCCTATTTAATATATTAACTGAAAAATTTTGCAAATGAAAACAAATAATGGCTATTGACAGAAACTAAATGCCTGTTTAAAAAGGCACTGTTAATCTGAACCCAAATTATGGTCTATTCTACTCCAATAAAAAGACACTGGGGAATCCTTATAAAAAGTTCTTTAATAAACCCCTTTTTTATTTACAACCTCACCTGGTATTGATTTATCCAATTATTATATCTGTAAACCTTAAAATTCCTTAGACTTATAAATGTTGGAAATTTCACCATTGGGAAATTTTATACTTGGAAAATTTCTTACTGATAGTCTATTGGAATGTGAACCCCATTGGCATGGGAGGTTCCTCCTCCTCCCTTCTTAAGAATACTTTAGGACAGAAACCTTTTGCTGAACAATGGAAAGGACTTTGACCTATGCTTAAGCATAGAACAGGAATTTCTTTGAGTCATGATTGATTTTAGAATTGATACAATGGAGATACTTGGAATCAATCTCCACCCTACTCAGTCCTAACAGGATTGAGGAAGGGCTGCAGCATAGATCAAAATTTAATTATTCCAATCTCTACCCTACTCAGGTTAACAGGATTTAGGAAGGGCTGTAGCAAAGTATCAAAGATTTAATTATTTGAAAATATGACCTTCAACACACATGTGCAAAGCCAGAGACCTCTGGGCGGTCCTGGGTTAAGCTAGAGCCTCCATTGGCACAGGGAAATTGATGGACAGTGATTGGTAGATGTGAGAACTGAGGGGAGGAAACTTGGATGGTTTCCTTAAAGATAGAGGGGGGTCTGAAGACTCAGGGTGGTGGTTGAGGAGTTTGTCTGAGTGGTTGGAGTGTGCTCTGAGAAGCTTGCGCTGAAGGAAGCTGAAGGTGGGGGCCTCTGAGACTGTTTCTCCATTTTGGTCACATGAGTAATAGGGACTGATCTCTTTTCTTTGCCCCAGCTATCTAAGGGCTTGGGCCTTTTTGCCCAGCCTAAACAGAAGGGGTATTTAAGCCCTATTCCCTTCTCTCCCCTTTCTCTCTCCCTCTCTCTCTCTCTATCTCTAATTCCTTTCTTCCTCCTGTTTGTAATAAAACTCCATAAAAGGTTGACTGCTGACTTGAGTTTTCATTTAGGAATTACATAGCTGAATTCCTTGGTGACCTTAAATTAATATATATCAGTCTTTTAAAGTGATTTCCTTGTTACATATCTCTAACTAAAGAGTATGTGTCAAGATACAGCATAATTTTAAATATAATTTAATATTTCCATGTCTTCAAAGATTAATATATGTGAAAATAGTTCTATTAAAATGGAATATAGGTTAAGGGAGCTTTTATCTACATTTCCATAGACTTTTCAAATTTTTGTAAAACAGAAAGCACCATTCACAATAAAACAGCTGCAGAATGATATAAACCAGATAACCTAGATTAGTCCATTACACTATCTTGGACCTCAAGTCTTACAATTCACACAAGCTAGCTTGCATACTTTCTTTCCCTCATTTTCCTTCCCAACAGAGGAAACTGACATCAAGGTGTGTCAATCAATCACACACCTTGGGACAATCACATAAAATAAATCATATAAAATAGGGACAATCATATAAAAACTGGAATATCTTGACATAACAGAGAAGAATTTATAAAGCACCTGGAAAAATAGTTGTATTCTCCCTAAACTGAATATACTGTATCAACACTCATTTTTTTCAGGGTTCCCTTGAAATCCAGGAATGCACCAATCATAGGATACTGATCCCTTTATGAGAACTTTATAGAAAATAAACTGAAATCAGAGACAATGTAAAATAAAGGGGGAAAAAAAACTAGAACACACAAGCCTTTTTAAACAGGCATTTTGTTTCTGTCAATAGCCATTATTTGTTTTCATTTGCAAAATTTTTCAGTTAATATATTAAATAGGAGTATCCAAATTGCATCTCTCAAAATTAGAACTATAATAATAATACGCTATTGTTTTTCAAAGCAGGCTCCTCTTCTCTTTCGTAGCTCTTCTGAAGAAAGAGATGCTGGTGAATTTGTACCTGATGTCTGTGGAATATCTTCTGAAATACTACTTCTGGAACTACCTTCCATACTAAGTTGAATTGCTCTTTGCAGATCTGCTTCTTCATCTTCCATATCAATTTCCTGTTGACTTAATGCTGGAGCTCTTTGTAGATTCTTTTCATCTTCATCTAACATTCCTGTTCCGTTATATGGATGACTTGCTTCTAACGACTGATCTAGGTCTATTTTCTGCATTCTTTGATCTTTTAGATGAGATAACTCTTCTCCAATGAGTTTTAGTCTATGCATTTGTTGTACTCAAATCATCTGCAGAAGCTGATCAGCTTCACAGTCTGGTAGGCCACTCTTAAAAACAAATATGGAATAACCTTCCTGTTGTAACTGAGCCAAGAAAAGTGCAAGATAAACATCTGATATTAATTATGGACCCATCAAGAGAGAGTTCAGGTTAAACTGCTGTTTTCCTAATTCTTGAACTGTAAACCAGTGTTCTTTAAAATTGCATATAAATGATTTATAGGATCGATCCTGAGCCTCTTATACTCTGGGCTGTTGAAGAAGATTAGCTCTAAATCCCAAACTTTCAAGACATTGCTTATAACTTGAATAAAGAAGAAACCACTGTCATCCATATTTCCTGAAGGTTGCTGTAAAAATGTTCTATAGTCTTCACTGGTGATTCCTCCCTCTGCCATCCTCATCCTCTCTTCTTCATCTAGCTGATGAGCAATAGAGGATAATTCCACAGGGCTAAAATATTCCCCTGGCAATAGATTATTCAGGCAATGCTGAGCACAGAGTGGTCCTTCTTGTTTCTCCTGGAATATGGAATCCATTTTTATTTGTTTGGAGCCAACCACCCTGCATTGAACCACCCCCTCTAGATCCTCCCCCCACCCCCAAGCTACATTTAAAAGAGCATTAAAGAGAAATGGTTTGGAGAAAGAGCATGGGGAAGGTGGAGAAACTCTTATTTTAATCATCTGGAAGTTCAAGAATGTTTTAGTGATTCCATTTGATACTGCTTTCTGGTCAATATGAAAAACTCTAGAATTATAGACAATTGTTTCTAAAAAATTTAATGATATTTGGAAATGAATTCATTATATCAGTGATACATGATTTTACTGGCAGGATGAGTGACTCCTTTGGAGGTCACAAATATCTCCATATCATAGTATATAATATTGCTGAATTTCTGTGGCTAAAGTAAATCAGATGACCAAGTTTCTTGTAATCAGCCTCTCTACTTACATAGATAATGTACAATCAATAACTCCAGTTTTCTAATCTCTACATCTCTGAGTCATCAACTTACCTTCCAGAGCTTGAGGCTCCCATGACGCAGAATTAAGACCCCAGCATTGCTATGGCACATGGAAGAACTAAGCATAATAGAACTTTATTCTAAGATTTGGAACTATAGAAGCAGTGAATTAGTGGGACTGATAGAGCGTGTAATGAAGTATATGACCAGCTAACTGAAATGATCCAAGGTCTCATAACAAAAGCCATTCTTTCATGTTGATGTTATAGATCATAAATTTCAGTATTACTTTATTAGGAACAGTGATTCCTAACCTTTTTTGTGTCATGGATTCATTTGACAGCCTGATGAAGCCTATGAATCCTGTTTAAATGCAGAAAATAAACTACATAGGATTCTAAGACCAAATATGTTTAAATACTGTTATAAAAATGTTTAAGAAAACAATCCAATGCCTTCCCTCCTCAAAAGAAAAAAAAAACAAACCCTAATGGAGCTCAGCTTAAAACCCTTTCTCTTAAACTCATTGTGGTCAGAGCCACATTTTTACCTATTTTTGCACCCTTTTTCATTTCTAGAATTGTAACTTTGCATAGGTAGTTAATTTACAGATTCTAAGCAATACACAAATGCTTAGGAAACTTTTTTCATGTGAATTTGAAATTTGTCTTATGTGTAAGTGAGGATTTATAAGACAAGACAAGCTTGCAAAACAAAGTAAAGGACCTCAGCTATGAATCAAAAAAGAACATTCCAAATAGAGTGTTCCCAGAAAAGACAGTTGGAGAGCCAAGGAGGCTGAAGGGGAAGAAGCTCTGAACAGGGCCCCTGCTATCTTTTGTCCTAGGCTGAGGGACTGGTGTGGTTTTGGAGCTGAGGGAGAAATTTGTGAACTTAATTTTTGGCTGGTGGCTGAGTGTGGTGAAGAAGATATTGGTGTCTCTGAAACTTGAGTGTGAAGGAAGAAGAAAGAAGATTAAATAGTTGTCCTCCCATCTCCCTGACAGACTTTTCTGTCACAGCTGTGACAGGACTGACATCTCCCAAAATCCTCCTAATCCTCATTATAGATTAGGGAAAACCCCAACCCTCTCATCTCATCTTCCATCCTCATCCTGACTTTCCCTATAAACCCCCTTTCTTGAGAAAGAGAGAAAGAATATTTCCTCTAAACCTCATAGTCCCCTCAGGGAAGGAGGGGTGGAGGGGTGGAGCTAAAGGTTTCAGAAGAGGGTGGTGAAGGGAGGTATTGAGGGAGGAAGATGGCAGGAAAAATATTAATCAAATTGCCATCTAGGGAATTGATAGACACCCTCAAGTATCCCTCAAGTATTCCCTTAGTAGTATATCTTTTCCTATTACAACCAGGCACCCTGAGGTTTCCCTTAGTATCTCTCTAGTAATTCCAGAGTATATCCTTTATTACAACTAGAAATATCTCCAGATTACCTTTTTATTACAACTGGCACCTCGAAGATTGACTGAACCTCACAATCCTTTGAAAGGCAGAGTAGAGAAGTAGAAAAGTTGTTTAAACAAGTTATTTGTGGAGTTGTGGTGATTGCTGTCATCACTTGTTTCTGGGTCTACCATATACTGTACAGCAGAATGACCCACATGATCATTGAATCTATTGATTATATAGGCCACATAATAATGTCTATTTTGCAGTTGCCATTCCAGACAAACCCTATACTCTGGAAGGTCCTGGCTCAAGTCTATGTGATTTTAGTGGCAGTGTTACAGACTCTAACCCAAGTAAAGGAGATCTTTAGATTTGTGATTCCCCTTTAGATTTGTGATTCCCCTTAAGGCAGAAAAGATACTGGCTATTGATAACAGCCTGGAAAGCATGATTAAGGCTGTGTTTGAGGAATTTATTAAGGAGAAAGGGCTAGATCAGGTTATGGGCAAGGACAATGGACAGGCTGACAGTGCATCTAAAGAAAAGACAGCTAAAGTCACTGATAATGGAAATGAAAGTGATAAGGACACTGTGTCTGCTAATGACCCTGAGAAAAATCTGTCCATTAAAAGAAGTCACTAAGCTATCATCAACTGCATAGACAATTCTCCTCATAGGAACTTGAATCCATAAAAAGATGGTTCCCAAAATTTGTAGAAAATCCTTTTAAATCTCAAAAAGAACTGAAACGAGCTTTCAGGATTTTTGATCCTGATTTTGAGGATGTCAAGTTCCTACTCTCAGAATTGTTTAGTTCACATGAACAAAGACAATTCCTGGAGAAGTCAAGATCTGATAGTAATCTGACTAGCTGGCCAACAGTTGTGGAACAAAGGGTAGATATTGACTTTGCTAACCCTACTAGAATGTCTACCTTAGGAAATGCAGGGAGGACTTGCTTCAGGCCATAAAACAATGCTGCTCAAAACCAAATGCATGGGCTAGGTTTGACAAGATCATGCAGGACAAAGGGGAACATCCTGCCACATACATTGACCATTTATCAGAGAAGCCTGAATCAATCTTAGGTCTAGAAACAAATGGTGAAGAATCTTCAAGACATGTCCATAGGCAATTTCTAAGGGGTTGCACACCTAATTTAAAAACTTTCTTCAAACACTATTTCCTTAAGTATGACTCGGTTAGTCTGATAGAATTGCATGACACAGCAAGTTACTTGTTTGATAATCAATCAGAACAGATCAAACAAGTCCAAGACCTAAAAGAAAAGTTAGAAAAAACAGAGAATAATCTTAAACTAAAGGAGATAGAAGAAATCAAGAATATGAACACTGGTAAGACTTACACAAAACTTGGTTACACGAGACCTAGTTATAGACAAAGACCAGTGCAGAGAGAGACTAGGTAATGTTTCTTTTGCACAAAAAAGGTTACTTGATTGAAAAATAGTTTTTTTTTAAGAGATATGAAATTAACAGCAAGAACACAAAAAATTCACAAACTAGGTACAAAAAAATCCAATTGTTGTTCTCATTGCACATTAAAGTCCTCAAAGCAAGCAAATGAATTGCATGAAATGTAACAGGCTATAAAAACTGGAGCCAAACCTAAGTACTCAGATATGGTTAGGAAAGAATTATGAAGCCAGGCCTATAAGATATATAGTGTGGCACTTGGAGATAGAAGAAATAGTGAGAATGAGGCTGCAGTTGAAAATAATAGAAAAAAGTTGGGAAATGGTTTAAATTTTGTGCATGAAAGTGAATCCATGAATGATAGTATATGCAATAAAGTAAGTGAAAGGCAGACAGATTAAAGAAATTGACGCAGCAATAAAGGAAATAACATCTCAAATAGTAACTGAGATGAGAGATTTTGTTTTTTTTCCCCATTTGAATAAGTTTATTTAGTCAATTTAGAACATTATTCCTTAGTTAGAATAATCACTTTATTTCCTTCCCTCCCCACCACCCACTCTTCCCACAGTCAATGCACAATTTCATTGGGTATTACTTGTGTCCTTGATCAGAACCTATTTCCATGTTATTGTTTACACTAGGATGTTCATTTAGAGTTTATATCCCCAACCATATCCCTTCGACTCATGTATTCAAGCATTTGTTTTTCTTTGGTGTTTTTAATCACATTGTGTTTCCTCTGAATGTGGATAGTGGTGTTTCTCGTAGGTTCCTCCAAGTTGTACAGAGTCATTGGATTGCCACTAATGGAGAAGTCAATTACATTTGATTGTACCACAGTGTATCGTTCTCTGTGTATAATGTTTTCTTGGTTCTGTTCCTTTCACTCTGCATCACTTCCTGGAGGTTGTTCCAGTGCCCATGGAATTCATCCACTTTATTATTCCTTTTAGCACAATAGTATTCCATAACCAACATATAACACAATTTATTCAGCCATTCCCCAATTAAAGGGCATGTCCTCATTTTCAAGTTTTTTGCCACCACAAAGAGCACAGCTATAAATATTCTTGTACATGTCTTTTTCCTTATTATCTCTTTGGGGTACAAACCCAGCAATGCTATGACTGGATCAAAGGGCAGACAGCCTTTTATTGCCCTTTGGACATAGTTCCAAATTGCCCTCCAGAATGGTTGGATCAATTCACAACTCCACCAGCAATGTATTAATGTCCCAACTTTGCCACATCCCCTCCAGGATTCATTACATTCCTTTGCTGTCATGTTAGCCAATCTGCTAGGTGTGAGGTGATACCTCAGTTATTTTGATTTGCATTTCTCTGATTATAAGAGATTTAGAGCACTTTTTCATGTGCTTATTAATGGTTTTGATTTCCTTAACTGAAAATTGCCTTTTCATGTCCCTTGCCCATTTTTCAATTGGAGAATGGTTTAATTTTTTGTACAACTGGTTTAGCTCTTTATAAATTTGAGTAATTAGACCTTTGTCAGAGATTTTTGTAATGAAGATTGTTTTCCAATTTGTTGCTTTCCTTCTAATTTTTGGACGCATTAGTTTTGTTTGTACAAAACCTTTTTAATTTGATGTCATCAAAATTATTGATTTTACATTTTGTGATTTTTTTTCTAGCTCTACTTGGTTTTAAAGTCTTTCCTTTCCCAAAGATCTGACAAGTATAATATTCTGTGTTCACCCAATTTGCTTATAGTTTCCTTCTTTATATTCAGGTCATTCACCCATTCTGAGTTTATCTTGGTATAGGGTGTGAGATGTTGATCCAAACCTAATCTCTCCTATACTGTCTTCCAATTTTCCCAGCAGTTTTTATCAAAAAGTGGGTTTTGGTTCCAAAAACTGGGATCTTTCGGTTTTTCATAGACTGTCTTGCTGAGGTCATTTACCCCAAGTCTATTCCACTGATCCTCCTTTCTGTCTTTTAGCTAATGCCAAATTGTTTTGATAACCACTGCTTTATAGTATATTTTGAGATCTGGGACTGCAAGGCCACCTTCCTTTGCATTTTTTTTCGTGATTTTCCTGGATATCCTTGATCTTTTGTTCTTCCAAATGAACTTTGTTATGGTTTTTTTTCTAATTCCATAAAGAAGTTTTTTGGTAGTTAAATGAGTATAGCACTAAATAAGTAAATTATTTTCACTAGGATTGTCATTTTTATTATATTAGCTTGTCCTACCCATGACCAATCAATGTTTTTCCAATTGTTTAGATCTAGTTTTAATTGTGTGGAGAGTGTTTTGTAGTTGTGTTCATATAGTTCCTGTGTTTGTCTCAGCAGATAGATTCCAAAGTATTTTATATTGACTAGGGTTATTTTAAATGGAAATTCTTGCTGCTGAGATGGATTGGAGATATATGGAAATGCTGATGACTTATGCGAATTTATTTTGTATCCTACAACTTTGCTAAAGTTGTTGATTATTCAACTAGCTTTTTGGTTGATTCTCTAGGATTCTTTAAGTAAACCATCATATCATCTGCAAAGAGTGTTAGCTTGGTCTCCTCATTGCCATTTTTAATACCTTCAATTTCTTTTTCTTCTCTAATTGCTACTGTTAGTGTTTCTAGTACAATGTTAAATAATAGGGGTGATAATGGACATCCTTGTTTCACTCCTGATCTTATTGTGAAGGGTTCTAGTTTATCACCATTGAAGATGGTGTTTGCTCATGGTTTTAGATATATACTGTTTATTATTTTTAGGAAAGGCTCTTTTAATTAATTTATTTAATAGGAAGGGGTGTTTTTTTATTAAAGGCTTTTTCTGCATCTAATGAGATAATCATGTGATTTTTGTCAGTTTGCTTGTTAATGTGGACAATTATGTGGATGGTTTTCCTAATATTGAACCATCCTTGCATTCCTGGTATGAATCCTACCTGGTCATAATGAATAACCCTTGTGATGACTTGCTGGAGTCTTTTTGCTAATATCCTATTTAAGATTTTTGCATTTATGTCTATAGTTTTCTTTCTCTTTATTTGACCTGCCTGGCTTTGGGATCAGTACCATGTTTGTGCTGTAAAATTAATTTGTTAGAACTCCTTCTTGGCTTATTCTGTCAAATATTTTGTATAATATTGGGATTAGTTGCTCTTTGAATGTTTGATAGAATTCATTTTTGAATCCGTCTGGTCCTGGGGATTTTTTCTTAGGGAGTTCTTTGATGGCTTGTTCAAATTCTTTTTCTGATATGGGGTTGTTTAGGTAATTTATTTCTTCCTCTCTTATTCTAGGCAATTTATATTTTTGTAAGTATTCATCCTTTTCACCTAGATTGCCAGATTTGTTGCCATATAATTGGGCATAGTAGTTTTTAATGATTGCCTTAATTTCCTCTTCATTAGAAGTGAGGTCTCCCTTTTCATCTATAAAAATGCAGTTTTGAACTCCAGACTTCAATTCCCAGAAGTCCTTGGCCACATCCCAGAATGCTTTGTAACCTCACCTGAATTCCCACCTGGGCCAAGAACAGAAATTGTATTTAGGCTGAGTCTACGCCTTCTTGAGGCTCTCTCTTCCTGCTTCCACTTCCAAACACACGCATCTCTCAAGATGTAGTCTAAGTGAAATTGAATGGGCCTTTTGGCCCTCCTAGGCACATGATTTCTTATTTTGTTTTTTATTTATTTCTTAATTTTTAATAAACCTCATAAAATATAATACTTTTAGCAGAGAAATTAAAATTTTAATCTTAACACAACTTGGATACTGTCAATTTGGTTTTTTCTTTCCTTTTTTTTTAAATTAGACTGACTAGTACTTTGTCTATTTTATTTATTTTTTCAAAGTACCAGCTTCTAGTCTTATTCATTAAATAAATAGTTCTTTGACTTTCAATTTTATCAATTTCTCCTTTAATTTTTAGGATCTCCAATTTAGTCTTCATCTGAGGATTTTTGATTTGTTCTCTTTCTAGTTTTTTAATTTGCATGCACAATTCATTGACTTCTGCCCTTCTTAATTTGTTAATATATGAATTCAAGGATATAAATTTCCCCCTGAGTACTTCTTTGGCTGCATGCCATAGGTTTTGAAAGAATGTCTCATCATTGTCATTTTCTTCAATGAAGTTATTAATTGTTTCTACGATTTGTTCTTTTACAGGTTTTGGAGAATTGTATTGTTTAATTTCCAATTAATTTTTGATTTACCTCTCCATGTTCCCTTACTAATTATTATTTTCATTGCATTGTGATCTGAGAAGGCTACATTTATTATTTCTGCTCTTTTGTACTTGTTTGCAATGATTTTATGCCCTAATGCATGGTCAATTTTTGTGAATGTATCATGTGCTGCAGAAAAGAAGGTATATTCCTTTTTGTCCCTATTTATTTTTCTCCACATGTCTACTAACTCTAATTTTTCTAAGATTTCATTCACTTCTCTTACCTCTAGAGTTCTTATTTATTTTTTGGTTTGATTTATCTAGTTCAGATTGAGGAAGGTTCCATTCTCCCACCAGTATCATTTTTCTATCTATTTCATCCTTCAGCTCCTCTAGATTCTCCTTTAGAAATTTGGCTGCTATGCCATTTGGTGCACACATATTGAGTACAGATATTTCCTAATTTTCTATACTGCCTTTTATCAGGATGTAATTACCTTCCCTATCTCTTTTAACTAGATTTAGTTTTACTTTGGTTTTGTCAGATATCGTGATTGCAACTCCTGCATTCTTTTTATCAGTTGATGCCTGATAGATTTGGCTCCATCCTCTTACTTTCACCCTATGTGTATCTACCTTCCTCATGTATGTTTCTTGTAAACAGCATATGGTAGGGTTTTGTATCCTAATCCACTCTACTATTCACTTGTGTTTTATGGGTAAGTTCATTCCATTCACATTCAGATTTATGATTACTAGGTATGTATTTCCCAGCATTTTGATTTCTACTCCTGGTCCTGCCTTTTCTGCTTTCACTATTTCCTTCTACACCAATGTTTGTTTATAATCAGTCCCCCTAGTTCCCACTCTTATTTTACTTCCCTTTCTACGCCCCTGCCTAATTATCCCCCCCCTTATTTTCCCTGTAGTCTTTCTAAAGTTGACCCCCAACCTCTCCCTCCCTTTTATTGCTTCCCTCCCCACCAGTCTGTTTGTTACCCCTATAGGGCACACATCTATTCTCTGCCCCAATGGATTGAATTGTTGTTCCCTCTTTGGGTCAATTTCAAAGCACGTAAGAGTTGAGTATTTCCTATATCCAACCTCTTTATCCTTCCAGTGTATTTGTGTTCCCCCCACCCCCACCATGAGCTTCCTTGTGACATATAAATTTACCCCCCATTTGTTTCTTTTCCCATTTCTTTTAGTATTAGCCTCTTTTTTCAGCTCTAGCTGTATATGTATATACACACACACATATATGTATATGTATTTATACATGCATATATCTATATACCTATCTATGTCTTGTCCTTTCATTCTATACATTTTGTCACTGTTCCCTCTAAGTGTAATTCTTCTACCTATCCAGGTGATAGCAACAGTTTTTAAGAGTTACCAATGACCTCTTTTCTCATAGGGATACATATCATTTTAACTTATTGAGTCTCTTAAATTTTTTTTTGTTTTTCTTTTTCCCCTCTTTTTAAAATTACCTTTTGATAATTCTCTTGAGCTCTGTGCTTGAACATCAAATTTTCTGTTCAGGTCTTATCTTTTCTTTACAATTTTTTCTAATTCTTCTATTTTGTTGAATGAACATATTTTCCCCTGTAAGAATATAGTCAGTTTTGGCTTCTGGGTAAGCATGGTGGCCAGCTAAACATGGTTTACTCACTCTCCCCAACATACATCGACAAGGCCTACCCCAAAAGAGCTTAACAATCATCTTCAGAGGAGGGGAAGAGCTGTAAAGTGGGGAGGAGCATTGAAGGTGCATGGGATCAGGGCTTTACCAGTCTATTAGAGGATGAACAGGCTTCCACCCAAAAGCAAGCCAACCCATCCTCCCCAACCCACACCTACAGGGCCAGGGCCAGGGCAGTGCACACCGAGATGAACAAGCATGGGGTGCCTCTGAAGCGAGTAGAGGGCACATCTGCTCCCTTGGGAGATGACTAGGATAGCAGATGACTTTTTCCCCCAAGTCAGCTAGGCAGAAAACACCAACACATGAGAGAGTGCAGACCTCAGGTGCTCAGAGCCAGCTCACCCACTGTAGTCAATGAGTGAGCCAGGAGTGGTTCTAGAATGAGTGGTTTTGGGTCATTGGGAACTGACTAGGACCATAGGGGACCCACCCTCGAAAGCAGTTAAATTGGAAAGCCAGGCAGGGAAGAGTGTGCAGACCCTGAGTGCCCCCTAGAGGTAGGCACCAAGAAAACCTCAAAGCCTCTGTGCCTTAACTCTGTATACAAATGCCGAGCTGATTCAGATTTCTGACTAAAGAGGGAACTGAGAACATCCAGAAAAAAATGACTAACTGTGCACAGGAGCCTCAAAACCTCTCTAAGAAATAAAAAAAAGAAGGCCGTCACCCTCAAAAATTTTTACAGAGGAAAAACTCAGGCTACAGAGGAAATACTGGACAAAAGGCAAAACCGGAAAAAATTGTCCACAAGCACTGAAAGAGTCTCAAATGGAGCTTATCATCAGAAAGATAGACGCCCTGGAAAGAGAAGTGGGAAATGGCTCAAAAAGAAAATCAACAAATTATATTAGAGAACCAAAAAATCACAGCTAAATGCCAAAAGATTAAAGCAGAAAACCAGGCCTTATGAATCAGAATTGAACAACTGGAAACCAATGATGTTGCAAAACATCAAGAATTAATAAAGCAATGTCAAAAGACTGATACAAGAGAAAAAAAGCATAAAATATCTCACTGACAAGGTGACAGATCAGAAAAACAGAGGAAGGAGAGACAATTTAAGAATCATTGTTCTACCTGAAAAGTCAGAAATAAACAGAAACATTGACATCATACTACAAGAGATCATCCAAGAAAACTGCCCTGAAATTCTTGAACAAGGGGGCAAAATTAACATTGAAAGAGTTCATAGAACACTCTCTACAATAAACCTGCAAAAACAACTACCAGAAATATAATTGCCAAATTCCAGAGCTTTCAAGCTAAGGAGAGAATCCTGCAAGAATCCAAAAAGAAACAATTCAGAAACAAAGGAGCACCAATTTAGAATCACACAAGACCTGGCAGCCTCCACACTGAAGGACTGCAGGGCCTGGAACACGATATTCAGAAAGGCAAGAGAACTGGGTCTTTAACCAAGATGGGTCCTATCCATCAAAACTGACTATATACTTCCAGGGGAAAGTATGGACATTCAACAAAATAGAAGATTTCCAAGTATTTGTAAGGAAAAGACAAGAACTAAGTGGAAAGTTTGACAACCAAACACAAAGATCAAGAGAAATATGGAAAGGTAATTATGAAATAAAGGGAAAAGGGGGAAAACGCTTCCTTTTTTCTCTTTTTTATTTTTTTATTCAAAATCTCTTCCTTAAGGGCTACAATTAGGTCAAATTATATATATATATATATGTATATATATATATATATTAATATATGGGGAAAATGTTATTTGTAACTCTCAAAATTTTTTTCATTATTAAAGTAAATTGAAGAAGCATTCATAATAAAAGATTGGGACATTAAAGGCTACAAAATGATAAGGGGGGATAAAAGGATGAGGGAGGATCGATGGTACTAAGAGATACTTTAAGAAATACAATAAATAGAATAATATGTATCACATAAAAACACACATATGAAGGGGAGGGGAAGACTACTCTTGTAAGAGAGAGAGGAAGAGAATGGTAATAGATGATACTCGAATATTACTCTCAGTGAAATCAATTCTGAGAAGAAAGAACATCTAGACCCATTAGAATCTTAAAGTCTATCTTATCCTACAGGGTAAGGAAGAAGGGGAAACTAAGAGGGGGAGTAGGATGGGAGGGAGATCAAAAACTAAAAAAAAAGGGGAGGGTAGGAGAGGGAGGAGGGTAGTTAACAGACCCTAAACAACAAGAAGGGAACAAAAAGGGAGGGGACAGAAAGGGAAACATATCAAGGGAAGCAAATAGGGGAACTGACCAAAAGTAAATCACTGGACTAAAAGGACATAGCACAAGAAGAGAAGTCAGAACTAGGAGAGGATATCAAAATGCTAGGGAATTCAAAATTAACAATTGTAACTTTGAATGTGAATAGGATGAACTTGCTCATAAAATGTAGACAAATAGGAGAGTGGATTAGAATCCAGAATCCTACCATATGTTGACTACAAGAGACACACATGAGGTGAGTAGATAATCACAAGGTCAAAATTAAAGGGTAGAGCAAAACCTATTGGGCTTCAACTGACAGAAAGAAGGCAGGAGTTGCAATCATGATATCTGACAAAGCCAAAGTAAAAATAGACCTGATTAAAAGGGATATGGAAGGTAAATACATCAGTATAGATAATGAGGAAATATCACTAATCAACATGTATGCACCAAATGGTATAGCACCCAAATTTCTAATGGAGAAACTAGGAGAATTAAAGGAGGAAATAGAGAGTAAAACCATACTATTGGGAGACCTGAACCTACCACTATCAAATTTAGATAAATCAATTCAAAAAATAAATAAGAAAGAGGTAAAAGAGGAGAATGAAATCTTAGCAAAAATTGCAGTTAATAGATATATGGAGAAAAATAAATAGGGACAAAAATGAATACGCCTTCTTTTCAGCAGTACATGGTACATTCACAAAGATTGACCATATACTAGGTCATAAAGACAAGGCATACAACTGCAGAAAAGCAGAAATAATAAATGCAATCTATTCAAATCATAAGGTAATAAAAATAATGATCATTAAGGGTACAAGGAGAGCTAAATCCAAAACTAATTGGAAATTAAATAATATGATTCTCCAAAATCAATTGGTCAGAGAACAAGTCATAGAAAGAATTAACAATTTTATTGAAGAAAATGACAATAATGAGACATCCTTTCAAACTCTATGGGATGCAGCCAAAGTAGTACTCAGGGGAAATTTTATATCTTTGAGTTCATATGTTAACAAATTAGGGAGGGCAGAGATCAATGAATTGGACATGCAAATCAAAAAAAAACTTGAAAGGGAACAAATTAAAAATCCCCAGAAGAAAACCAAATCAGGGATCCTAAAAATTAACGGAGAAATTAATAAAATTGAAAGTGATAGAACCACTGAACTAATAAATAAGACTAGAAGCTGGTATTTTGAAAAAACAAACAAAATAGACAAAATACTGGTCAATCTAATAAAAAAGAGGAAAGAAGAAAATCAAACTAACAGTATTAGGGATAGAGAGGGAGAACTCACCCCAAATGAGAAGGAAATTAAGGCAATCATTAAAAACTATTTTGCCCATCTATATAGCAATAAATATGCCAATCTAGGTGATATGGATGAATATTTACAAAAATATTAAACTGCCTAGATTAACAGAATAAGAAATATAATTCTTAAACAATCCCAAATCAGAAAAAGAAATTGAACAGGCCATCAAAGAACTCCCAAAGAAAAAATCCCCTGTGCCTGATGGACTCACAAGTGAATTTGATCAAACATTCAAAGAATAGCTAATCCCAATATTATACAAACTATTTGACATAATAAGCAAAGAGGGAGTTCTACCAAATTCACTCTAGGACACAAATATCGTACTAATCCCAAAGCCAGGCAGGTCAAAAACAGAGAAAGAAAACTATAGACCAATCTCCTTAATGACCATAGATGCAAAAATCTTAAACAGAATACTAGCAAAAAGACTCCAACAAGTCATCACAAGGGTTATTCACTATGACCAGGTAGGAGTTATACCAGAAATGCAAGGATGGTTCAATATCAGGAAAACCATCCACATAATTGACCATATCAATAAGCAAACCAAAAAAACTCACATGATTATCTCAATAGGCGCAGTAAAAGCCTTTGGCAAAATACAACACTCATTCCTATTGAAAACACTAAAAAATATAGGAATAAAAAAACCCATCCTAAAAATAATAAACAGTATCTATCTAAAACCATCAGCAAACATCATCTGCAATGGGGATAAACTAGATGCATTCCCAATAAGATCAGGAGTGAAACAAGGATGTCCATTATCACCTTTATTATTCAACATTGTACTAGAAACACTAGCAGTAGTATTTAGAGAAGAAAAAGAAATTGAGGGCATTAAAACTGGCAGTGAGGAGACCAAGGAATCACTCTTTGCATATGACATGATTGTCTACTTAACAAATCCTAGAGAATCAACCAAAAAGCTAGTGGAAATAATCAACAATTTTAGCAAAGTTGCAGGATACAAAATAAACACATATAAGTCATCAGCATTTCTATATATCTCTAACACATCTCAGCAGTAGGAATTAGAAAGAGAAATTCCAGTCAAAATCACCTTAGACAATATAAAATATTTAGGAATCTATTTGCCGAGACAAACACAGGAACTATATGAACACAACTACAAAACACTTTCCAGACAAGTAAAACTAGATCTGAGCAATTGGGAAAACATTAACTGGTCATGGGTAGGATGAGACAATATAATAAAAATGAACAACATCATACCCAAACTTATCTACCTATTTAGTGCCATACCCATTGAACTTCCAAAAAACTTTTTTACTGAACTAGAAAAAACCATAACAAAATTCATTTAGAAGTACAAAAGATTAAGGATATCCAGGGAAATAATGAAAAAAAGTGCAAAGGAAGTTGGCCTTGCAGTCCAAGATCTCAAACTATATTATAAAGCAGCGGTCATCAGAACAATTTGGTACTGGCTAAGAGACAGAAAGGAGGATCAGTGGAATAGATTTGGGGTAAGTGACCTCAGCAAGACAGTATATGACAAACCCAAAGACCCCAGTTCTTGGGACAAAAATCCACTATTTCATAAAAACTGCTGGGAAAACTGGAAGACAGTGTGGGAGAGATTAGGATTGGATCAACACCTCACACCCTACACCAAGATAAACTCAGAATGGGTGAATGACTTGAACATAAAGAAGGAAAATATAAGTAAATTTGGAGAACACAGAATAGTTTACATGTCAGACCTTTGGGAAGGGAAATATTTTAAAACCAAGCAAGACTTAGAAAGAGTCACAAAGTGTAAAATAAATAATTTTGACTACATCAAATTAAAAGATTTTGTACAAACAAAACCAATAGAATTAAAATCAGAAGGGAAGCAACAAATTGGGAAACAATCTTCCTAACAAAAACCTCTGACAAAGGTCTAATTACTAATATTTATTAAGAGTTAAACCCATTGTACAAAAAATCAAGCTATTCTCCAATTGAAAATTGGGCAAGGGACAGGAATAGGCAGTTTTCAGATAAAGAAATCAAAACTATTAATAAGCATATGAAAAAGTGTTCTAAATCTCTTATAATCAGAGAGATGCAAATCAAAACAACTCTGAGGTATCACCTCACACCTAGCAGATTGGCTAACAAGACAGCTATGGAAAGTAATGAATGCTTGAGGGGATGTGGCAAAGTTAGGACATTAATTCATTGCTGGTGGAGTTGTGAATTGATCCAACCATTATGGAGGGCAATTTGGAACTATGCCCAAAAGGCGATAAAAGACTGTCTGCCCTTTGATCCAGCCATAGCACTGCTGGGTCTGTACCCCAAAGAGACAAGGAAAAAGACATGTACATGAATATTCATAGCCATGCTCTTTGTGGTGGCAAAAAATTGGGAAATGAGGGGATGTCCTTTAATTGGGGAATGGCTGAACAAATTGTGGTATATGGTGGTGATGGAATACTATTATGCTGAAAGGAATAATAAAGTGGAGGAATTCCATGGAGAATGGAATAACCTCCAGGAAGTGATGCAGAGGTAAAGGAGCAGTTGGAGAGCCAAGGAGACTGATTGGGAAGAAGCTCTGAACAGGACTCCTCTCATCTTCTGTCCTATGCTGAGGGACTGGTGTGCTTTTGGAGCTGAGGGAGAAATTTGTGAATTTTACTTTTGGCTGGTGGCTGAGTGTGATTGAAGAAGATATTGGTGTCTCTGAAACTTGAGTATGAAGAGAGAAGGAAGAAGATTAAATAGTTATCCTCCCATCTCCCTGACAGAATTTTCTGTCACAGCTGTGACAGGATTGACATTTCCCCAAATCCTCCTAACCCCCATCATATATTAGGGAAAACCCCAACCCCCTCACTTTATCTTCCATCCTTGTCCTGACTTTCCCAATAAACCCCCTTACTTGAGAAGGAGAGAAAGAGTATTTCCTCTAAACCTCATAGTCCACTCAGGGAAAGAGGGGTGTGTCTGAAGCTAAAGGCTTCAGAAGAGGATTGTGAAGGGAGTTATTGAGGGAGGAGGAGGGTAGGAAAAATATTAATCAATTAGCCATCTAGGGAAGTGATAGACACCCTCAAGTATCCCTCAAGTATTCCCCTAATAGTATATTCCTCCCAATTACAACTAGGTACCCTGAGGTTTCCCCTAGTATCTCTCATCATTCTAGAGTATCTCATTTATTACAGTTAGAAATATCTAACACAGATTATCCTTCTAATACACTTGTTACTAGATTTTGAAAATCAATGATTGCTAATTCAAAACCTCTCAATACAATTATACTTAGAGATAGTACAGTATGGTGAAAAATGCAGTATACCTGGGTTCAGATGCAACTCAGCCATTTATGACCTATATGGTCTTGAGTAAGTTTCTGAGCTTCAGCTCCTCTATCTGCAAAATGAAAGGTTTGGACTGGTGGCCTCAAACATTCCTTCTTGCTTGAAAACCATTGTGCCCTGAGTTTGGAATTTTCCAGGGAAGTCTCTATTACAGTCTTTAAGCTCCAGGTACTTAGAAGAGAGAAAAATATCTTTTCCTTCCCCACTTCACTTTGATTCACTGTACATTGAATAGTTATTTAATCAAGAGGGGTTGGATATTATTTATTATCTTGAGAAGTGCCTAAGTAGGGAAAATAGAATTTGCAAAAGCATATAGGGTGGCTTCTTGGCAAAAGTCAAAGAATAATATATTTAGGACCAATGTACCTTCCCAAAGAGCAAGTCTGCTGAGAATATTCACATTTATTAATGGGCACCATGAGTCAATCTCCAGTGGTGATGGATCATCATCATTTAGAGAGATGATGTGCTGGAAAATGCATTATTTTAAAGAGTAAGAGAGTGGAAAAAATAAGTCTGTGCCATAAGGAAGCTCAAGTCTCTCATGATATATGCTGATTCCTGAGTGTTCCCATTTGCATGACTGTTTAAGCAAGCACTATAAATGATAATGTACTTGGCACTTTTGTGACTGAGATATTATCAAGCAACATTAGAATTTAGCCAATTTCATAGAAGATAATTTCCATATTGCTCATTCATTGCTAATATTTACAAATATGAAAATAGAAGTAGAAGCCATATTAAGGGAAGAGACCCTCATATGGAAGAATATCTAAAAGTAGAGCATAGATGTGGCTACAGTATCCTTGTCCTTCTCATGTGTATTACCCAGTAATATATTGCATGCATCATTAAAGGAAGCTTGTTGATTATCTTCTGCTAAGCCCTGGTGACATTCTATTTAGTAAATACTCCATAAGAAATGGTGAGACTGAATCATGCTTTTGCCATTCATGTTTGTGTTACAAGTGTCCAATTAAAGATAGAAAGCTTTTTTAAATGTCCAATGACAGATATCTCTGACTTTGTATTGGATATCACCCTTTTGTCTCAGATGGTAAGAGACTACAAAAAAGCAGTTATGGAGAAAGAGGGAATTTAATTAGGTGCTTGCCAGCTATTAGTAGCTACTAGTCTCTATCACATTTTACAATGGTCACAGGTGGCTGAGAGATAAATGATACATTTAAAAGAAATAAAGAAATTTGTAGCAGAAGCAAGTTGGAGGGAAGAGATAACAATGCATTTTATTTTGGACAGGTTGAGTTTGAGATGGGATTGGATAATAAAATATTTGCCTACCAGAGCATTTGGGAAGGAAAATAATATTTTATATATATTTATGCATATATATGCATACAAAGTATAAAGGTCTTATTAGTTATTACTATATTTAATAATTAATCACCAGCTGATGGATGCATCTTTATGGTCACAGCAGGATGTGGCACCAGTGATATTTATATCAATCATGTGAAATCATAGATACTTGAAATGTTGGAGATGAAGGTTCAATGGTAGAAATTCATAATGAATACAGAAATTTTGACCTAGATGATCCTATTTCTTCAAACTCTTCCTCCAAAATATCATGGAAAAGTAATTATGAGTGGAAAACAAAGTAAGAATTTAAGAAGGAGACTCTGGTATACCAGAAATACTGATGTTAAAAAGATGAAGTCTTGACTATCATTTTGTTTAGGTCAAGTCCTCCTAAATTTGATTTCTAAATATAAATTCTTTGGATTTCTCTGACCCTAAGTTTTAGGAAATGATTTATTTATGCTTTTATTTCTTGGTGTTTATTTATTTTACTGAGTCTCTGTTTTTGTTCAACATGTATGAGAATGTACCAACACCAAATAGTTAAAAGCTGAATTTGCCAGAGCATTTGCAAATGCCTTTGGTACTCTTGTCTTTATGATTTAAAATGAAATACAGATGTTGATCCTGCCTTTCCAAATGTAAAACAAAGAACAATCCCATGACAGGAAAGGGAGGAAAAATACTTCCTGTTCTTCTTCTAACTCTCTCAACACTGCCTATTTTTCTTTCAAGATTGTTGTATTGGTTTCTTATTGCATAACACTTTTTTTTAAAGTTCTTAACTCAATCATCAATTTATCCATCACCTTTCAATCATATGTGTCCTGCTATGTGACAACTCAGTAGAAAATTGCAAAATAAAATACTTTGGGTTTTGGATTTTCCAAAGAAAAAGACAAAACAGATGAAGTACAGAAAATTCCTGGAGGTTTTTCAAAAGAGTTAATAAGGTAGATTCCTTAGGAGAAGTACCTGCTAGTTTTTGTCACAATAGCTTCCATATTAACCATATATATAAAAATATATATGTAATATACATCATCTTGTACTAAAGGCATAAAATTCAACATGTTTCAGTTGTGATTTGGGTACTGCCACACTATAAGGGGGTGAAAAAGCTCCCACCGAAATGTAAGCTGATCTACCCTCCCCCACCCCACCTACAGAGCCAGAGTCAGAGCCAGTGGATGCCAGAATCAGTGAGGGAAGGAGGGGCACCTCTAGAGTGACTAAAGGGCACATCTAGGGAGCTGACTAAGACCACCAAAGACCTATCCCTGAGAGCAGCTACACCTGAAACACCAGCAGGCTGAAGAATGCAGAACATCAGGGTTCGCAGGAAGGTAGCACAGAGAAGGGCAGTAAACAGCAGAAGCTGTGGAGATTCGAAAACTTGCCTCAGGCAAAACTCTTGCTCCTTAACTCCATACACAGAGTCTGCCCATCTCATTCAGATTTCTGACTAAAAAGGGAAGGAAAAACCTCCACAGAGATGACAAATTGTGCCCAGGAACAACAACCTCCCTCCAAGAAAAAATAAAAAGAAGGGATTGACCCTGGAAAATTTTTATGGAGGAAAAACCCAAGCTACAGAGGAAATAGAGGAGGAAATTCAAATAAAAGGACAAAAACCTTCCAAAAAATGGAAATTGTCCACAAGCTCTTGAAGCAATTTAATTGGTACTTATCAAAAAGATGGAAGCTTTCTGGAAAGAAAAGAGGGAAATAGTTTAAAGAGAAAATAACAGTTTAATGGACAAGAACTCCCAATTGGAGAAATAGCTGAAAGCCACAAAAAGCAGAGTAGACCAAACCAAAAAGGAAAACCAGTCTTTAAAGACCAGAATTAGACAACTGGAAGACAATGATCTTGCAAAACAGGAAGAATTAATAAAGCAAAGTCAAAAGACTAACAAAATAGAAAATAGAAAATATCTCACTGAAAGGTGACAGATCAGGAAAACAGGGCAAGGAGAGACAATTTGAGAATCAGTGATCTACCTGAAAACCCAGCAATAAACAGAAATCGTGACAGCATACTACAAGAATTCATTCAAGAAAACTTCCCTGATGTTCTTGAACAAGGGGGCAAAATAGACATTGAAAGAGTTCATAGTACACCCTCTACACTAAATCCTCAAAAGACAACTCCCAGGAATGTAATTGCCAAATTCTAGAGCTTTCAAGCTAAGGAAAAAATTCTACAAGAAGCCAAAAAGAGATAATGCAGATACCAAGGAGCATCAATCAGAATCACACAAGACCTGGCAGCCTCCACACTAAAGGACCACAAGGCTTGGAACATGATATTCAGAAAGGGAAGAGAATTGGGTCTTCAACCAAGGATCACCTTTCCATCAAAACTGACTATATACTTCCAGGGGAATGTATGGGCATTCAACAAAATAGAAGATTTCCAAGTATTTGTAAATAAAAGACCAGAACTAAGTGGAAAGTTTGATATCCAAACACAAAGATGAAGAGAAACATGAAAAGGTGAATAAGAAAGAGAGAAAAAAAGGGAAAAATTTTTTTATTTAAAGTTTCTTCTATAAAGGCTATAATTAGATCAAATTATGTATGTATGTATATATATATATATTAAATATATGGGGGAAATGTTATTTGTAACTCTTAAAAATTATATTCACTATTATAGTAATTAGAAGAATCATTCACAGGAAAAGATTGGGGTAACAAGTGCAGAAGATGATATGCAAAAAAAAAGAAAAACAGAAGGGGGTGATCAAAGATGGCACTAAGAGGTACTTGAAGAAATAAAATAAATAGGACAATCTTTATCAGACAAAGTACACATGGGAAGGGGAGAGGAAGAATACTATAAGAAGGAGAAGAAGAGAGTGCTAATAGGTAATATTTAAACCTTACTCTCAGTGAAATCAGTTCTGAGAGGGAAGATCATCTAGATTCATTGGAGTCTTGAATTCTATCTTATCCCACAGGGAAAGTGAGAAGGGAAAACTAAGGGGGTTATCCAGGAGGGAGTACAAAATGCAGAGGGACAAAGTACAAAGAAAGGTGGTAGGGAACTTAAGAGACCCTAAAAAAACAAGAAGGGAACAAAAAGCAAAGGGCCACAAAGGGAAACATATTAAGGGAGTGGATTAGGGGGATTGATTAAAAATAAACCACTTGTTTAAAAGGATATAGCAAAACAAAAAAAGACAGAACTAGCAGAGAATATCAAATTGCTGGGGAATATACAAGTGACCATCATAACTTTGAATGTGAATTGGATGAATTCACCCATAAAACAAAAACGAATATGAGACTGGATTAGAATCCAAAATCCTACCATATGCTCTCTATAAGAAACACACCTGAGGAGGGTAGATACTCTCACAAGGGTAGAATTAAAGATTGGAGCAAAACTTATTGGGCCTCAACTGATAGAAAGAAGGCAGGAGTTGCAATCATGATATCTGACAAAGCCAAACTAATAATAGATCTGATTAAAAGTGATAGGGAAGGTAAATACATCCTGATAAAGGGAGTATAGACAATGAGAAAATATCAGTAATCAACATGTATGCAATAAATTATATAGCATCCAAATTTCTAAAGGAGGAACTAGGGGAATTGAAGGAGGAAATAGATAGTAAATCTATACTAGTGGGAAACCTGAACCAACCATGATGAAATTTAGATAAATCAAATCAAAAAATAAATAAGAAAGAGGTAAAAGAGGTGAATGAAATCTTAGAAAAAATAGAGTTAATAGATCTATGGTGAAAAATAAATAGGGACAAAAAGGAATACACCTTTTCAGCAGCACATGGTACATTCACAAAGATTGACCATGAACTAGGTCAGAAAAACATGGCAAACAAATGCAGAAAAACAGAAATAAATGCATCCTTTTCAGGTGATGATGCAATAAAAATAATGACCAGTAAGGGTACATGGAGAGCAAAATAAAAAATTAATTAGAAATTAAATAATATGATTCTCCAAAATCGGTTAGAGAACAAATCATAGAAACAATAATTTTATTGAAGAAAATGACAATAATGAGACATCCTTTCAAACTCTATGGCATGCAGCCAAAGCAGTACTCAAGGGAAATTTTATATCTTTGAGTTCATATATTAACAAATTAGGGAGGGCAGAGATCAATGAATTGGAAACGCAAATCAAAAAACTTGAAAGTGAAAAAATTAAAAATCCCCAGAAAAAACTAAATTAGAGATGGTAAAAATTAAGGGAGAAATTAATAAAATTGATAGTGAAAGTGAAATAACAAACAAAATAGACAAAGTACTGGTAAATATAATAAAAAAAAGGAAAGAAGAAAAACAGGGATGAAGAGGGCAACCTCCACTCCAATCAAGAGGAAGTTAAGACAATCATTAAAAATTATTTTGCCCAATTATATTGCAATAAATATGCCAATCTAGGTGATATGGCTAAACATTTACAACAATATAAATTGCCTAGATTAACAGAATAAGAAATAGAATTCTTAAATAATCCCATATCAGAAAAAGAAATTGAACAGGCCATCAAAGTACTCCCAAAGAAAAAATCCCCAGGGCCTGATAGATTCACAAGTGAATTCTATCAAATATTCAAAGAAAAGCTAATCCCAATATTATACAAACTATTTGACATAAAAAGCAAAGAGGGAGTTCTACCCAGTTCCTTTTATGACACAAATATGGTACTGATTCCAAAGTCAGGCTGGTCAAAAATAGAGAAAGAAAACTAGTGACCAATCTCCTTAATGCACATAGATGGAAAAATGTTAAATAGGATATTAGCAAAAAGACTCCAACAAGTCATCACAAGGATTATTCATTTTGATCAGGTAGGATTTATACCAGGAATGCAAGGATGGTTCAATATTAGAAAAACCATCCACATAATTGACCATATCAACAAGCAAATCAACAAAAATCACATGATTATCTCAATAGATGCAGAAAAAGCCTTTGTCAAAATACAACTCTCATTCCTATTGAAAACACTAGAAAATATAGGAATAGAAGAGTCTTTCCTAAAAATAATAAACAGTATTTATCTAAAACCATCAGCCAACATCATCTGCATTGGGGGTATACTAGATGCATTCCCAATAAGATCAGAAGTGAAACAGGGATGCCCATTATCAACTCTATTATTTAATATTATAGTAGAAACAATAGCAGTAGCAATTAGAGAAGAAAAAATTGAATGTATTAAAATTGACAATGAGGAGATCAAGGCATCATGCTTTGTGGATGATATGATGGTCTACTTAAAGAATCCTAGAGAATCAACTAAAAAGCTAGTCAAAATAATCAACAACTTTAGCAAAGTTGCAGGATACAAAATAAACCCACAGAAGTCATCAGCATTTCTATATATCTCCAATCCATCTCAGCAGCAAGAATTAGGAAGAGAAATTCTGTTTACCCTACACAATATAAAATACTTAGGAATGTATCTGCCGAGACAAACATAGGAACTATATGAACACATCTACAAAACACTCTCCACACAATTAAAACTAGATCTAAATAATTGGAAAAATAGTAATTGCCCATGGTTAGGATGAGCTAACATAATAAAAATGACCATCCTACCCAAACTTATTTA
Organism: Monodelphis domestica; assembly: GCF_027887165.1. Taxonomy (NCBI): domain Eukaryota; kingdom Metazoa; phylum Chordata; class Mammalia; order Didelphimorphia; family Didelphidae; genus Monodelphis; species Monodelphis domestica. The sequence goes on along the minus strand of NC_077232.1, from coordinate 286,296,743 downwards.
CTTATTCAGTGCCATACCCATCAAACTACCAAAAAACCTTTTTGCTGAATTAGAAAAAAACATAAAGTTCATCTGGAAGAACAAAACATCAAGGATATCCAGGGAAATAATGAAAAAAATGTGAAGGAACTTGGCCTTGCAGTCCCAGATCTCAAGTTATACTATAAAGCAGTGGTCCTCAAGAATTCCACTATTTGATAAAAACTGCTGGGAAAATTGGAAGACAGTGTGGGAGAGATTAGGTTTGGATCAACACATCATATCCTACACCAAGATAAACTCAGAATGGGTGAATGACTTGAACATAAAGAAGGAAATTTTAAGTAAATTATACTTATACACAGAATAGTAGACATGTCAGATGTTTGGGAAAGGAAAGATTTTAAAACCAAGCAAGACTTAGAAAAAATAAAAAAAATGTAAAATAAATAATTTTGATGACATCAAATTAAAAAGTTTTTCTTAAACCAATGTAACCAAAATTAGAAAGGAAGTAACAAATTGGGAATCTATCTTCATAATCAAAACCTCTGACAAAGGTCTAATGACTCAGATTTTCAAAGAGATAAATCAATTGTACAAAAAATCAAGCCAATCTCCAATTGATAAATGGGTAAGGGACATGAAAAGGCAATTTTCAGTAAAAAAATCAAAACTATTAATAAGCACATGAAAAAGTGTTCTAAGTCTCTTATAATCAGAGAGATGCAAAACAAAACAACTCTGAGGTATCATCTCACACCTAGCAGATTGGCTAATATGACAACAAGGGATAGTAATGCTGGAGGGGATGTGGAAATGTCGGGATATTAATTCATTGCTGGTGGAGTTGTGAATTGATCTGACCATTCTGGAGGGCAATTTGGAACTATGCCCAAAGAGTGCTAAAAAACTGTCTGCCCTTTGACGCAGCCTGCTGGGTTTGTACCCCAAAGAGATAATAAGGAAAAAGACATGTGCATGAATATTCATAGCTGCACTATTTGTAGTGGCAAACAATTGGAAATGAGGGGGTGCCCTTTAATTGGGGAATGGCTGAACAGATTGTGGTATATGTTGGTGATGGAATACTATTGTGCTCAAAGGAACAATGAATTGGAGGAATTCCATGTGACCTGGAATGACCTCCAGGAATTGATGAAGAGTGAGAGGAGCATAACCAGAAGAACATTGTACACAGAGACTGATACACTGTGGTACAATCAAATGTAATGGACTTCTCCATTAGTGGCAATGAAGTGATTCTGAACATCTTGAAGGGATTTTCGAGAAAGAATACTATCCATATTCAGAGGAAAAAATGTGGGAGTAAAAACACTGAAGAAAAACAACTGCTTGATTACATGGGTCGAGGGGGATATGATTGGGGATGTAGACTCTAAATGAACATCCTAGTGTAAACATCAACAGTGTGGAAATAGGTTCTGATCAAGGACACAAGTAACACCCAATGGAATTGCAGGAGGGCTATGGGAAGGGCAGGGGGAGGGGAGGGAGGAATAGAATGTGCTTTTTGTAACCAAGGAATAATATTTGAAATTGACTAAATTAAAAACAAAAAGCCCATACTATTCAAAAACCTCCCAAAAGAATGAAGTTATATGACAGCAGTGGTATTGGATACCATTAGTTACTTTTTTGGGTTCTCACACTTACTATCATATCTTACTAACATTGCCCTGGTTTGCCTTGTCCCTGGAAGGAGGAGTAGACCAACACAATGTTAGCATTCCATTTCTGGATTGATTCACTCACTCATTTGTATTAGGGGATCTTTGTGCTGTATTGCTCTTAAGTTTTGCATCCTGTTAAGCAGGAGCACCATTGCCTTAATAGCAAGGAAATTAAGCCTGTCCTTGGAACCAAAAAGCTTGTGACAAGATTGCCAGATCATCAGTGTTTCCCATCAAATCTATCTTGATTTAGTTATTTAGTAACAGCTGGGTCTTCATTATCACTTTCTTATTTCTGGGTTTTATCTGAATGGTAATCCATAATGACTTGGCTGCACGGGTCGGAGGATATATTCAGAATAGAGATCAGATTAGCAATGGTACATTCCAGTTCTTTAAAAAGAAGTAATGATCTAATTTAAGCAGTCTTCTAAATATTTCAAGGCACGCCAGCCCTCTACTGAAATCCTATCTTCCATCTGGAAAAAAAATTACTATTCTCCTGATAGATGGTGCTGGTGTATTATTTTAACTTACTAAAAATGGGTCAGGTTTTTCTTTCTCTATGTTTTCAGATTTCAGGGATTTGGTTTTTATGATTATAATAAGATTCTTCAAAAAGGTGGATAGTTGCCCTTGGTTTCTTACACAACCTTTGGTTCAATTTGAGTTAGTAAATTCATATAATATAGAAGGTGATGGTATGAGATAGAGTTTTCTTATCTAAGGGTTTCAATTGCACTGCAGAATTTTTCCCCCAGATTGGATGAATATCTAAAAATATTTTCCATTTGTATAAAAGTGGTTAAAGAATTGAAATTAGGTTAGCTATGAATTTAAGTTTTGATAAATATGCAATGAAGAAGTCTGAATTGGACCAAAGCTAGAGGGAGTTTTATATGTTGGAAAGAGCACTGAACTTATAGGGCAGAACTTAGTTTTTTAAGACTTGAGATTGAATTCCAATTTGTTATTTATTACCAGTGTGACTGTGTATAAGTCACTAGTTTCTCTGGGTATTAGTTTCCTTATCTAGAAAAGGAAAGGTTTGGTCTGGGTAATCTTAAAAGTTTCTTTTAGTCAGTCATCCTAGGTTGCGATATTACATAGTCATTTGGCATCCCAATGTAAAATAAGGACAGAGAGACAAGATAACATAAGATTGTGGAAGAGCTTGAATGTTAGCTTAAGGAACTGAATTTTACTTACAGTTCTATTAGGAACCAATGTTGAGAGAGTTTTGACAAAGTAAGGGAAGAGACAAAAAACACACCCAAGCTTCTAAAATGGGAGACTAAGGTCCAGTGAACTATGAATTAAAAGCAGGTATGGGAATCCAAAGTTACAAGCAAAAGACTGAAATGGAACATATCTAGAGACATGAGATTAGAGGGTAATGCAGTTGACTTGACTGACAAGCTTGGCTTTGGATATAATAAGTTTGGCATGGTGGTAGGACATACAGGGGAAATAAATGCTCTATAGCTAAGTGAATATTTAATTTAGAAACTTGGGAGAGAAGTCAAAGTTGGAAATAAGATTTGAGAGTTATCTATGAATATGAGATAGTGAAAGTCATGTAAAATGAATAAGACTGATGAGAGAGAATGTATAAGGGAGAAAAAAAGAAGGGCAAGAATGGCATCCAATATATTGTCACCACAAGTGAGTTAAGAAACAGTGAAGGAAACAAAGATCAAGGTGTTAGAAGAGCAAAAGAATCAGGAAAGGGAATTATCTCTGAAGCTCAGGGAGGAAAAGGTAGCCAAAAGGAAAGGATGGTCAACAGTGTTAAATATTGATGGTTAACCTTTCAGTAAAAGACTGAAAAAAATAGAACGTATTTGAATTGATATTCCTTTGAGATTCCCTTGACAAAGTTATAAACAAGATTAACACAAGGGTGGTTTCGATCCTGGCCTTGGTGACTTTCTTTTGAATGAGCTATGAAATTTCTTTGGGGTTAATTTTCCAACAAAATACATTTTCTTTTGTTCAAAGTATTATTGGACTAACTTTATCTGCTGAGGACAAAGAAGGGCATAGGTTATTAACGTCCAGTTACCATGACATTGACATTGTCTATTTTTAAAAAAGTAACCTGATCTATACCCTAAAATATTATTTTTAAAAATTGGGAGGACACAGATGATCCAGAGAACATAGAGGAGAAAGTTAAGGCCTTGAGAACTAGAATCTGCACATCCATGAAATTCTCCCAGGAAACTTCAAGCCCCAGAAATAGTCGCCTCACAGTGTTATTGGCAGAGGTACTATAATCATCAAGAGAAGAGAGACAGAGACAAAGGCAGAGACAGAGACAAGATACAGAAAGGCAGGCAGACAGCATAATATGCCAGGTTTGGTACTAAATTCGGAGGATACAAATACAAAAGTACAAGTAAGAAAGATAGTCTCTGACCTCAAAGAGCTTATAATTTGATGGAGGAAGAAAGCAAATAAAGGTAAGTTGGAAGGAGGGTAACCCCAAAGAAATTTCATAGGCATTATTAGGCAGCTGCTATTTTTTTACAAAAGGCATTTGCTCCAGGAAACTTGGACTTTTGTCATCAGAAAGAAAATGCTCAGATGACCAGAAAATTCAATTGTCTCTGTAAAGCAAACTTACTAGAATAAAAGGCCAATGTTCTGGATTTTATTTTATTTCTTAATTTTTCAGGGACACTGAAGACACCATAAAGGCAGTATCATCAATAAATAGTAGCCCAAGCTCCTTATCTCAAATCCTTTGGATTCTACTTAAATGAATGAAGTACTGTCTAGAGGGAGGCAGGGTAGTATAGTAGAAAGAATTCTCACCTTGGAGTAAAAAAAATTGTAGTCACTGAATCTGAATATAAATGACATGTCTTCAAGCCAACTTTTCTGGGTTTTAGTTTCCTTAATTATAGAAACTGGAGACTGGGGAGTGGATGTCATCATTGTTAAAGTTCACTCTCAATTATATGACTCGGGGTCCAAATTATTAAGGAAAAAACTTCATAACTGCCCCGAAATAGCTACTTTTAAAATCTTTTCTGCCATCTTTTCTTTTCTTTTTTATTCTTAAGACCATCTAGTGAGTTGCACCCTTTCACTTGCTTCTCTAAGCAATCTGAAAATTGTTACAAGTGGGTAGGCTGAAAAGTTGCTAAGCTTCAACCTAAAAAACGTGGTACTATTAGAAAGATGATCCCTAGCTCTTAAGTGGATCTAGGAGGACACTGGAGAGAAACTATATACCCTGGGCAGATGAGACATAACAAAGGAAAATCAATAATCTCAGTCTGTTAGTGTCTTAATAGTGCAAAGGACTCAGAGAAATCTTAGACACTTAATGGCATATGGCTAAGAGATTTATCAAGGGCCTGTGAAATACCATGCTGGAATTACTATTTGAGCTCTTTTAGAATAGATATTAAATATGCAAGCCTCTCTAGCAAGTGAAATGCTGTGGTAGAAATGGGCAGAGGTCTAATATCTAGTCCTACGAGATGAATGCAAACACACTGATGTCTGACCCCACCTTATTTTCTATATGAAGAACATCATGAAACCCAAATAATTAGCAATGCTTTGATGATGTATTTTAAAACACATTCTAATTTATTTTGCTCATCTTCACCTTTCCTTTTTCATTTTATCCTTCCTTCTGAAAGCTTTCCGAAGATATGCTTTTTGCTGAAAGATTGTGGATTTCAGAGAATCCTTCTGCAGTTTTCTTTATTGCTATATTACTTTTCTTTCTTCCTCTGACCTTGCTTTGTCTGGTTGCTGTCTTGCCTTGTTTCAATAAGCCTCTCTAGCCTTTTGTACCTATCGGTCAATCATTTGTTATTTCAAAGTTGTTACTGTAAAATGGAAAAGGAGAATGCTAGGGGAAGGACTTTTGTCTGTCTTCTGAATATTTTTTCTTGTTCTTGACAAATTTCTTTTGGTAATGAAGACTTCATGTGACTTTTATTAGAATCTAAGAAAGAAAGTTAATTACTTGGAATCCCAAATCCAATTTTTTTCTTTAGCTTTGCTGTTCTGTAAAGACAACCAAACGAGAATCATCTGGTGAATACTCAGTCTTTTCCTGAAATACTAACTAATTAGACTTTCTCTTGTCTGTCTTTAAAGATGAATTGTTGATGGCTAGTATTGTACTTTGCCTCCAACCTTTGTGATATTTCCAATACTGAAAGAAACCTCCCAAACAGAGAAATGGAAATTTATTATCAAGATGATTGCTGGATAATGAATTATTACTGCTTGGGTAGAAATATAGTCTTTATTTTCTCCCTTTTATTTTCTTTAGGGGTTTTGACATTTGCAATGCAAATGGATTCAGAAGAAGCCTTCTGTGAAAAGAATCACATCCCGTGATAGTGGCTAATTTTGTTCCTAATTGGAGCTGTGAACTATTCAAGGGAAAAACCTTCAATGCTGTCCAAAATCCACTGGTTTGAAAGAAACCCAGATGTCATTAATGTTATGGAAGGCCCCTGGTGAGAGATGAGACTGCCTGAAACCATTTGGTCATTGGGTGATATTTGAGTTGGTGATGTTACTACATCACCACTTCTGATAGCAATTTACTTTTTTTATTACATTGTGAATTGATCAAGATAATGCCAAAGGTACAGTATCTACAGAGCGTCCCAACAGAGATGCTCAATCAAAACAAAAGGGGGAAACTTAATATTTCACCAATTTTCAGATTTTTCTGATCCCTTTCAAATCTTGTTCAAGAGATTTTAATATCATAACACATGCCAGGTTGTCTAATTAAATCTTTGGTAACTGAAGAATCTGGAATCTGACAAGATGGAATCAAAGTCTACTGTAGCTATGGATTATTTAAATGTGAAAATTGTTATTGGTGAAAAATTAAAAGTTAAGACTGAGAATATCTTAGTGGGTAATGACAGAACTGTCAGTGGTAGAATACCAGTGCCTTTTTTTTTTCTGGTTGGGTGATTATAATGGTTCTCTCTTTTGCCTGAATTTCAAATGATGATACTTTCCTGTTCCAAAAATTTATAATCCATGATTCTGTACTGTCCTAAATACAGTATTATAAATATTCAATCTAATCATATTTTTAGGGATCTGCCAAAATAACAGTAGGGAATTAAGTAAAGCATCCCACAAGCTTGCTAAAGCAGAATGATATATAAACTATTCTTTATGAATTTAATGTGGTCCTGATATTGTGGCTCCTGATATCGTGGTCACCAAAAGTGTAAAAGTAAAAATTAAATCTCAATAATAAAAATATTATATTTTAAGAGATTTATTAAAGATAATTAGAAATAAAGGAAAAAAGAAGATAAAAAATAAAGACCACGAGTCCATGGCTGGTTAGCCATTTTAACCATCCCCACTCACCACCATCACTGCTGATTCTGTATCATGCCCAAAGAGAGAGGAGGAGCCTGTAAAAAATGGACTTGAATACAGGACTACAATCCCCACAAGCCTTTGCTCCACTTCCCCAGAATGCCTTGTAATCTCACCTGGGCCAAGATGGAGAAGATATTTAAGTTGATTCAAAGGCTCCCTCTCTTGGACTTCCTTTTGGGGAGATGTGGCTTTTTTCATAATGTAGGTGAGGTGGTGTCTAGGCCTCTCTATGGCCTGGACACATGTTTCTTATCCTGTATTTTCTTTAATCTTTAATCTTCAATAAACCTCTAAAAATATAATACTCCTTGCAGAGAGAAACTAATTTCTACCTGCCTCAGATGCCTCAGTCTCCCCAGTCTCCCCTAAATTTTAATCTTTACAAGCCTCAATGACCACTCCCTTTATTCTCTGTCTAAAGGAAGTACATAATGACTCTCAGGATATATAGTTCTTGTTTTTAGGGTAACAGATTTTCAATTATACAGCAGCTCCAGGCCTGGAGTCAGGAAGGACTGAGTTCATATATGGCTTCAGACACTTACTAGCTCTCTGACCCTGGGCAAGTCATTTAACCTGATTTGCCTCCATTTCTTCATACATAAAATGGACCCAAGAAGGAAATGCCAAACCAGTCTAGTGCCTTTGGCCAAGAAAACCCCAAATGGGGTCCTGAAGAACACATGACTGTGATGTTACTTTTCCCTTTGTTGTGTATATTCCTTCCTAGTTCTCTGTGACACATATTGAGGATGGTTATGACCTTGTGAGCTTCAGAAGGTCAGAAGATTGATCAAGCAGAAGGTCTAGGAGCAGATCTGAACAACAGCAATAACAACTCCTGACATTACAGAGAAAACAAAGTGGCGGAGGGCTAGGGGCAAGGGAGATAAATGAATTGTTCACTCTGTTCATTGTTATATCTATGAAGTCATCCAATTCACACTTTCAAAGAGTTAAAGTGGATTATTGATAACAACTGCTTACAAATGACTGTGGCTTCCCTCCAAGGGAGCCATATAAGCTTGTTTGGTGCCATGAGGCCTGGCTCTGTGTCACCAGCAATAGGTGGTTGTCTTTAGAGAGTCATTCTTTTGTCCACTGATAAATGAGATCCTTTGAAGGGTTTGGGATCATTGTGGCCAAATTTATTCTTTTTATATATGAACCATTTCCTAGGTTTCCCTCTTAGCCTGCCACCTTAAAAGCTATACTTCTGTGGCAACTCTTGCTTTTTTAAAATTGTTTTTGCTCTTAACTTTGCAAAGAGATATTTACTTCAAAAATAGCAAGACAAATACCCTAGGACATCCTCTCTTTGCTTCTATATTATCTCTGTACAAGGATAAATGAGTTGACTTAATTCCATTTCTACATAGCATTGGTACTACAATATTCACTTTAAATATGGCATAGATGATGGATTAGCTCTTGACTCAGTTATTGCTAGGTTGGATCCAAAAGATTGTTACTCAGATCTTTGATCATTGACTGGATGGCTTTAAACTCCAACATAGACTTTGTTCCTAGACCTTCTGGTTGATCAATCTCCAGACCTTCTGAAGCTCACAAGGTTATAAACATCCCCAATATATGTCATAGAGAACTAGGAAAGAATGTACACAATAGAAAGAGAAACAATATCAGAGTCATGCACTCTCAACTCTATAAGAGCTCCAGATGGCAGAGAGCCTTAAGCCTGAGGCTTGAAGCTTTAAGACTTGAAGCTACTTACCAGCTCATCCTCCTTACTCTAATGGCAATAAATCTCTGAGGAATTCATGCAAATAAAGCTTTTCCTACTGTTTCTAACCATAACAACATTTTTTAGCATCTCATTCCTTTCCTATCACTTTTGTGCTTGGTCTACTTGCATGTTACATTTATTTTGCTCTCTTGTCTCTTAAGGAGAAAAAGGGAGAAAATAAGAAAAAAAAACTCTCTTAACAATCCTAACCACTAATAATGATGATGATTGGTTTTAGGAGGCAGCCATGGTAAAGTAAGTAGATGGAGATCCAGACTTCAAGTCAGTAAGACTTGAGCTTAAGATTCTCCTCTTACATACTTACTATGACCCTGGGAGAGTCAATTAAAGACTTGGTCTCAGAGAAGGTAATAATATGCATTGACAGAGGGAGTTTCCTCACCAGGACTTCCCTAGGCCAATGAAATCTTATGTTGAGGAATTTGTTTTTATCCTGGACTTAAATATTATTGCAATGTAGATTACTTATCAGTATATTTTTCAGTCCTGCAGTTTTTTATTAAACATTTTTATTAAACATTTCTTCAAGGATATATCTCAAACTCAACGGGTCCAAATGAAACAACTTAGCTTTTCTCCTAAAACCCAAACCTCTTCCACATTTCCATATCTTTGTAGAAATACTTTTAGTACAGTGTACCACCATACTTCTGCTCTCCTAGGTTTATAACTTTGGAATTATTCTGGCTTCGTCACTCTTCCTCATCCCATATGTCTAATCAGTCATCAAATCTTTTTGTTTCTGCAGTTCAACATTTCCCACTTTTTTGTCTTCTCACATAGCTACTATATTAGTTAGGCTCTCATCATTTCTCAACTATATAATTGCAATAGCCCCTTAATTGGTCTCCCTGACTCAAACTCTCCTCATTTTAGTCCCATCCTCTACCCAAATTAGTTTTCTTCAAGTGCAAATTTGAGCATGTGACTTATTCAATCAATTTTCTTGGCTTCCTGTTGTCTCTAGGATAAAATAAATCCTTTGTTTATCTTTTAAAACCCTTAACAACCCAAAGGCAACATTTATTTTTGATATGTTGTTCCATCTTCTTCTTTGTCTTCCTTACATTTCACATTCTATCTCTCATTTGTCCTCTTTCCATATCCCATATCTCAAATGAATGCCTTTTCTCTCACTTTTACCTTGATTTCAGAGTTTGTATCTTTTAGTAAAATGCAGATCAGTTATCATCTTGAATGATATGATGGTTTTTCCAATTCTAATGCCCTCCCTTCCATATTACCTTGCATTTATCTCCTTTGTTTATATATGTATTTATTGTATTTATCTTATATATGTCTATTCAGGTCCTTTACGGAAATGTAAGCTTCTTGTGAGAAGGAATTGTTTCATTCTCAAGTGATTGTTAGAGGGAGTCCTTCATATGAAATTACAGGTCTGTTAAAAAAAATACAAGTGGTAATTAGAGAAGAAAAAGAAATTGAAGGCATCAAAATAGACAAGGAGGAGACTAAGCTATCGCTCTTTGCAGATGACATGATGGTGATGGTCTACTTAAAGAATCCTAGAGATTCAACCAAAAAGCTAATTGAAATAATCAACAACTTTAGCAAAGTTGCAGGATACAAAATAAACCCTCATAAGTCATCAGCATTTCTATATATCTCCAACATAGTTCAGCAGCAAAAACTAGAAAGAGAAATCCCATTCAAAATCACCTTAGACAAAGTAAAATACCTAGGAATCTATCTCCGGAGACAAACACAGGAACTGTATCAACACAACTACAAAACACTTTCCACACAACTAAAACTAGACTTGAGCAATTGGAAAAACTTTAGCTGCTCATGGGTAGGACGAGCCAATATAGTAAAAATGACCATCCTACCCAAACTTATCTACCTATTTAGTGCCATACCCATAGAACTTCCAAAAAATTTCTTAACTGATTTAGAAAAAAAAACATAACAAAGTTCATTTGGAATAACAAAGGATCAGGGAAATCCAGGGAAATAATGAAAAAAAAATACAAAGGAAGGGGGTCTTGCAGTCCCAGATCTCAAACTATATTACAAAGCAGCAGTCATCAAAACAATTTGGTACTGGCTAAGAGACAGAAAGGAGGATCAGTGGAATAGACTTGGGGCAAGTGACCTCAGCAAGACAATATATGATAAACCCAAAGATCCCAGCTTTTGGGTCAAAAATCCACTATTCGATAAAAACTGCTGGGAAAACTGGAAGACAGTGTGGGAGAGATTAGGATTAGATCAATACTTCACACCCTACACCAAGATAAATTCAAAATGGGTGACTGACATGAACATAAAGAAGGAAACTATAAGTAAATTAGGTAAACACAGAATAGTATACATGTCAGACCTATGGGAAGGGAAAGACTTTAAAACCAAGCAAGATATAGAAAGAATCACAAGATGTAAAATAAATAATTTCGACTACATCAAATTAAAAAGCTTTTGTACAAACAAAACCAGTACAACTAAAATCAGAAGGAAAGCAACAAATTGGGAAGCAATCTTCATAAAAACCTCTGACAAAGGTTTAATTACTCATATTTACAAAGAGCTAAATCAATTGTACAAAAAATCAAGCCATTCATTCTCCAATTGATAAATGGGCAAGGCACATGAACAGGCAGTTCTTAGCCAAAGAAATCAAAACTATTAATAAGCACATGAAAAAGTGTGCTAAATCTCTTTTAATCAGAGAGATGCAAATCAAAACAACTCTGAGGTATCACCTCACACCTAGCAGATTGGCTAACATGACAGCTATGGAAAGTAATGTGGAGGGGATGCAGCAAAGTAGGGACACTAATTCATTGCTGGAGGAGTTGTGAATTGATCCAACCATTCTGGAGGGCAATTTGGAACTATGCCCAAAGGGTGATAAAAGACTGTCTGCCCTTTGATCCAGCCATAGCACTGATGGGTTTGTACCCCAAAGAGATAATAAGGAAAAAGACTTGTACAAGAATATTCACAGCTGCGCTCTTTGTGGTGGCCAAAAATTGGAAAATGAAGGGATGCCTTTCAATTGGGGAATGGCTGAACAAATTGTGGTATCTGTTGGTGATGGAATACTATTGTGCTAAAAGGAATAATAAAGTGGAGGAATTCCATGGAGACTGGAACAACCTCCAGGAAGTGATGCAGAGAGAAAGGAGCAGAACCAGGAAAACATTGTACACAGAGACTGATACACTGTGGTACAATCGAAGGTAATGGACTCCTCCACTAGGGACAATGCAATGTCTCTGAACAATCTGCAGGGATCTAAAAAACACTATCCACAAGCAGAGGATAAACTGTGGGAGTAAAAACACCGATGAAAAGCAACTGCTTGAATACAGGGGCTGAGAGGAAATGACTGAGGGGAGAATCTAAATGAACACTCTAATGCAAATACCAACAACATGGAAATGGGTTTGAACCAAGAACACATGTGAAACCCAGTGGAATTGTGCGCCGGCTATGGGAGAAGTGGTGGGGGGGGGAGGGGGAGGAAAAGATAATGATCATTGTTTCCAATGAATAATGTTTGTAAATAACCAAATAAAATAATGTTTAAAAAGTCAAAAAAAATACAAAGCACTTTAAAATCTGTTTAATGCCTTATATAAAATTACATATAATTTGAACTTTTTAAAACAACCCCCTGAAGGCAAGTACTAGATAGAGATGGATGGATGGATAGGCAGACTGACAGATACACAGACAGATAGACAAACAGGTGAGTAGATCAATAGAGCAGGTAGTTAGGTAGGAAGATGGATAAATAGAATGCATAGAGAAGATAGAGTTAGCTAAAACATAGCTAGTAAGAATTAGAGCTGGAATTTGACCAGATCTTCCTAACACCAATTCTAGCACCACATAAACATTTTAGAGCTTAAGCTAAATCTCTTGTTTAATCGATATGGAAAGTGAGGCCCAGATAGGGAAAATAGGTTGCCTATGCTTCAAGAATGGGTAGTTAATAGCAGGAGAGATGATATGCCAGCAAAAGTGGAAGTAAAGAAGGTATAGGCCAATCTGGCTGAAGCAGAGGCTCTTCATAGAAGAGTTGTATCTGAGTGATTAGTTCTTCTGACAAGCTGTAATTTTATATTGTTTAACTTCTTACATTCTGTATCCCTCATGCCCTTGCTGGAGCCTTCCCTGATGATTTATTGGATTTCTAAAGTAGTGCCCTTTGCTTAACCAGCCTGAGGGCTCAAGTCTAATAAAATATGACAGTAATTAAAATGCATTAAGCAAGTAGTAGTTGTGATGGATAAAATGTAAGAATAAAGCTGCATGAGACACACTAAAAATGGTGGCCTCATCTGATGGCCTCATTAGTAAAAGTAAGATTAAAAAGACCACCCCAAACCCTGGCTGGAATTGTGTGTAGAAAGCAGTGACCGTTGCACAACTTGTACTCCCATGAATCTGTGACTGCTCTTTCAAATATATAAACTGGTTATTAGGCTAAGCCATCAGCAGTCTACTGAGCAGATTCGAAGCCCTGATCTGCTCTTTCAAAGGATTGTTTTAACAGGAGGTAATGGCATTAATAAGGTTAGCAGGTGTTGAAATGCTTTTATGACGTTCATATTTTTCTCCTTTGCCTTCCTGTCCAGCCGTATCATATGTTACCATGATTATATGCTGGGTCTTCCCTCCTGACACTTGAAGAATTAGTTATGGCAGTTTGTTTTCTTATTGAGCTGTCAGGTGTGAACCTAGTGACTTCAGTCAGCATGGAGGTCAAGTTTTCTCGCATTTTGACTTCAATTATGCCCCTTTGGATTGAAAACCACATTCCTGGCTTCCATGAGCCATTGAGGAAGCAGAAAAATAAGAAGACCAACCTCTCACAACTCACTCATCTCTTCTTAATGTGACTGATTTCATATGGAGCCAGGTCCAAGTGGTGGACAATGGGAAATGGATAAGCCTCAGGAGATGTGAGATCATGATGCTGTGGCTATTCTGGTGGACATACAGCTCCTACTTCATTTGGAAGTGCCCAGAGTAACTCTATATTTAATTCAGCTAAAAATCCAAGTACATAATTCATATCCAGAATAATATTTTCTTTTAAAAACCCTTGCCTTCTCTCTTAGTATCAATTATAAGACAGAGGAGCAGCAAACTCTAGGCAATTGGGGTTAAGTGACTTCCCCAGGATCACAAAGCCAGGAAGTCTCTGAGTCTAGGTTTGAATCCAGGTCTTCCTGACTCCTGGCTTGGTGCTCTATCCATTGTACTACCTAAGCTGTTCTAGGAACAATATCTTTTTCAAAAATGTTTCACTGTATTATTTAGGAGTGTTGCATGAGGGAAAGAGTGCTGACTCCAAAGTTAGAGGCTGAATGTTCAAATCCTACTTCTGCTATTTTTAAGTGGCATAACCTTGGATGTCATTTATTTCCAGAGGCCCCAGTTTCCTCCCTGAGGTTGCATAGACTCTTCCATCTTCAGATTTCTGAATCTATTCTAAATGGATGCAACATCTTTTCTAGGTCTTTATTAAGGTTAGCCAGATGTAAGTGTTCATTATAATTTTTAATAAATATGCTGAATGCCCCCATCTCTGCTTAAATAGGCATCATTTGCAGAAAACAATTAAAGAATAAATAGGACATTCAAAAGGCAATGAAGACCTGTAGTCCCTACTTCCTTTGGGGAGTGGTTTAGAATGCTGGATCTTTTGAATTTGTGATTTCTGAGCAACAATGGGACTTAAAAGATAGGATGTGCACACCAAGTAAAGCAGCAGTATGGTGAGCCCTCCAGAGGAGAGGGCCATCTGCTTAAGGAGGGACAAATCAGATCATGTATGCGCTATGTATAGTTTCCATACAGTTCAATATTGGAGTTGGCCTGTCAGTGGACTCTGCACTCTAAATCTGAGCAATATTAGAAGACAGTATCAAAAACAGGAGCTGTGGAATATATGAGCCCATCAGGCAGAAGAAATTTTTATGATTTCAGATCACTAATTAGTGCTTCTGGGAATAGGGATGAAGTGATGATAGGTGATGTCCTGTAGAACAAAACTACATAGGAAAAGACAGAAGAAAGAATTCTGGGTGGCCAGAATTTACTCATACTATTGACCATCCTGGAAAAAATAAAGGTGAGTTTTATTTGGTTATCAGATCATTCTCTAAATGTCTAATCTTGATAGAACTATGGGCAGTTTCCACTTGGGATAATTTTATGGATGAAAACTTATGGAGTTGTAGGCATAGTTTTAGGATAACCTGATTTGAATTTCAAAAAGACATTCATTTATTAATTGTGTATCTTAATTTGTGAGGTTCCCATTACCCTAGTGTTAGAGTTTAATAATAATGGCTGTAGCACTTTAAGACTAAAGGTTTTATGGAGATAAGATAATATTTGTAAAGAGCTTTTCAAAACTCAACATCAATCAATAACATTTTATTAAGTGCTTACTCTATATCAAACACTATGCTCATTGCAGGGGATACAAAAAGAAGCATACGACAATCCTTGCCCTAATGGAACTTGTGATCTCACGGATTATAAATCTAGCATGTCACTAATAATATATATAAAGTGCATGTAGGATGTTTTAAGGTTTGCAAAGCACTTGCTCTCTCTGACTCTCTCTGTTTCTCTCTCTCTCTCTCTCTCTCTCTCTTTCTCTCTCTCTGTCTCTCTGACTCTCTCTGTTTCTCTCTCTCTCTCTGTCTCTCTCTCTGTCTCTCTCTCTCTGTCTCTCTCTCTCTCTCTCTCTCTCTCTCTCTCTCTCTCTCTCTCTCTCTCTCTCTTTTCTGTGTGTATAACATCATATATATTTGATCTTCACCCAAGCCTAAGAGGTAGGTTTTATAGATTTTACAGACAAAGAAGCAAAGAAAAGTTAAGTACTTGTTCAGGATAACATAGCTAGTGAGTGTCTATGATAGGTTTTAAACTCAGTTCTTCCTCTTCCTAAATCCAAGATCAGTACCTACTCCAATGTGCTGACTACTTCTGTAACTGTGATAGTAGTAGTAATGGTAGGAGCAGCAATAGCAGTAGTAGTAATAGTAGCAGGAACAGTAGTGGCAAAAGTAGCAGTAGTAGCAGTAGTAGCAGTAGTAGTAGCAGCAGCAGCAGCAGTAGTAGTAGTAGTAGTAGTAGTAGTAGTAGTAGTAGTAGTAGTAGTAGTAGTAGTAGTAGTAGTAGCAGTAGCAGCAACAGTAGCAGCAACAGTAGCAGGAGCAATAATTATTAAAATTGCAATAATAGTAGCAGTAGAGGTAGTAGTAGTGGTTGTAGCAGCAGCAGCAACAATAGTAGTAATAGTAGCACAAGTTGAGGATACATCTACAGTGGATGGAAAATGAAGAGGGCCATTGTGACACATGTTGGTGTGACCCTAGGTAAATCATTTAACCTCTTATTGTTCCAGTAAACCCTTGGTGTTAATCTTCAACATTAGATGCTTTTCCTCATCTGTGAGTTCCAAATAAATCAAACCAAATTAGTTGAAGTCCAAGTTAAAAAATGCATTTATGTTATACTTCATACAATGAAAAGTACTGTACTGTTGCATTGTCTAATAGTAATCACGTGGTACCTATATGGAACACAAACAAATGAGAACTCTGAAATTTAAAATTACGCAGAATGATGGCACTTTCCCCCTAAATACAACACACCTAAACCGCTTGATTTTAGTTCACAAGTCAACATTTATGAAGCATCTACTCTATGCTTGTCTTGATCACTGGGATATGAAGATTAAAAATAACAGCTCCAGTCTTTAAAGAGTTTGCAATTGAATGCTTCTACTTCGTTAAGGGGGAAAATGTATTTGATGACTTAACTACCTTTTTTGTCTACTTCTTCCTGGCTGGCCCCAGCTCCCCTTGTAGCTCAGCTATGCTAGAGTAAGGTCTCAGTAGAGAGAGAAAGTGTCAGAACTGAGGCAGTCCTGAGCTCCACTTAATTGTGCCTCTAGTTCTAAGGGTGACTCATGCAAGCTGCTTCCTTCTCTCTAGGTTTTCTATTAAATAAGGCAAGTGCTTAAAAGAATTGGACTCTTGTGAGATTCTGCTAAGTTTGCACCTTGACTTTTCTCTAGATAACCCAAGTGACAGGAATCCATTTGGTTACTGCCTACTTTCAGAAAAACAAAACAAAGCAAAACCCAAAACCCCATAGTGGGTGGATTTTTGACCTTTAGACAGATTTATCCCTTAAGTTGCTGAAAGAATGCTTTTGTATTCATCTTAATTCCTAAATTTAACTTGACTCTGCCCTTACCTAATCTCTATAACTGTTTCTTCTGCCTAGATGCTGTTCGGAGATGACTGTCTTAAAATACATTTAATTATCACCTAATCTTCAAATCCAGGTTCTGACTGAAACAGATCTTTTCCAGAATATTCATTTGGAAAGTATTGCTTCCCTTTGAATCAACCTGCTTTAGAAGAACTCTGAAATTGGAATGATGCCCATTGGGCCATTCATGCAACATAAGCATCCTGCTTTTTAGCTGCTGCTCCCCATGTCTAGGACTAGGACATCTGTGCTGTTAGTCTGATACTCTCAAGCTGGCTTCAGATCATGCATGAATTTTCTGTGTGTGGGCTTCAAAAAGCTGTGAAATAGATCCATTCAAGATGAGCACACATGAAAGAGCATAGTAAAAGAGTCCAATCAATCACTTGGATTTACATGTCTCTTTCCTGAAAGCCCATTACAGAGAGCAATGGAATCGTGAAGAAAATATGGTATTAGGAGTTTCCATTCTACATAGAGGATGACTTGAATTAGATTAAACATAAGCCAGGAGATCATCAGAGATCATTCTTTTTCCCTTCCTTCCTTCCTTCCTTCCTTCCTTCCTTCCTTCCTTCCTTCCTTCCTTCCTTCCTTCCTTCCTTCCTTCCTTCCTTCCTTCCTTCCTTCCTTCCTTCCTTCTTTCCTTCCTTCCTTCCTTCCTTCCTTCCTTCCTTTGTTTAGAATGTAGGTAGATACAAAATAAGGAAGAGCCCATAAAGGGTATAAATGAAGAATGATTTGAAAAAAAAACATAAACATATTACCAAATACAGTCTAGCTTTGGAGTGTCCAACGACTTAGGGAGGTGTTTTGCTTCTAGCTAAGTACTTTTACAAACCAAATAAATGTACCCTACAATACAATGATTACTATAAATATTGAAAAAACTAATACTCTATTTTGTCTTAGACTAAGTATAGCATAATAGAGCCTTATACATTAATGGGAAGCAATTGCTGGGTTTAGTTATAATATTTCCAAGATGTTTCCCCCAGAGTACCATTCATAGAATTAACAAGTCTTAAAATTGAACTTGATAAAATTTTGAGTTGTTGCAAAATTTTAAAAGTTTAATTGATCTATTTTGTTTCTATGTTCTAAAGTTACAGATTCCCTCTTCATGAAAGATTCTGCCTAAATAAGAAAAAAACAAGTAAAACTGATAATAATATAATGACCTCATTTGAAAGTGCATGTACCATTTTACATTTATGGTGCTGTTCACCTCTCAATTTTTTTTCTTATTAAGAGATCTATTTCCCCTCTTTCACACCCTTTACTTCAGTGGGGGGAAAAAGAAAAACAATATTTTTTAGTTATAAAAATGTTTTACTAAAAAAAGCAAATTCCCTCAACACTTGCATACTATATATATGCAAATGGTATATATTTTCTATGTATGCATGTATGTATGTATGTATGTATGTATGTATGTATCTATCTGTCTGTCTGTCTTTCTACCTACCTCTATAAAATTCCATGCCTTCAGAAATGGCTAGGATGAATTAATTGGGATGGCATTGAATAAGTAGACTAGTTTAGATAGGAATATAAAATTAAGAGTGAAAAAAGCAGAAGCAAGAGTATAATATATAAAACAACAGAAATGTTGATTGAACAAATACTTGTATGTTCACATCCAGAGAAATAACTGATAAAATAGATATAAGCAAGACATACTTTTATATGTACATATCTCTTTTTGTAAAATGATGCCTTCAGCAATGATCCCAGGGAGAAGGAAGGATTACTTGAATATTTTAATATACCAAAGAAATTAATTAATTTTAAAAAGAAATGGGTAGGTCCTTCATTATGTCTTTTCAAATCATAAATGGTTATTGTAGTCATCAATGTTTTTATAGGTTTTTAAATTTGTTTTTGTATAAAATATTCTCACTTCTTGTTTCATTCCAAGTATATAATAATAATAATAATGTTTAATTTTGTATTTATTGCTTGTTCTGTCTCTGTTCACTTCACTACCTCATCTCATGTCTTTTCATGTCTATTTTGAAATCATATATTTCTTCATTTCTTTCATCTCAACAATATACCATCACATTCACATGCCATGACTTCTTTAGCCATTCTTCAAATAATGGGCATAACTTTAGGAGGAGAAAGTCAAGAATCTCAAGAGAAATAATGAAAAGAAGTGGGACAGCAGTGCCAAACATAAAACAATACTATAAAACAATAATCATTACAGTTTGATAACTGGCAAAAAAGATTACAGAGATTGATCAGCAGATGAGATCTAGTATATAACACAAAGGAGCCAAACACACTAGTATTTAATAAAAAGACTGCAAGAAAGGACACTATTTGATGAAAAACTACTGAGATAATTGGACAGCAGTTTGGAAGAAATTAGATTTAGACAGCACCTCATACTTAATATAAGCTTCTGATGAATATGTGAGTTAGATATAAAAGGTCACGACATAAATTAGAGAAACATGGAAAATTTTACCTATCAGATCTATGGAAAGGAGAGACATTCTTGACCAAACAAGGAATAGAGAAGATATTAGAAGAAAAATGAATAATTTTATTAGATAAAATTTAAAGTTCTAGAATAAAAATATCATAAAACTATGATTAAGAGGGAAAATAACTGGCAAAAAATTTTTGCAGCATTTTTTTCCTTTCTGATAGATGTCTCATTTCTAAGTTTTATAAGGAACTGATTAAAATTTATAAGAAAAAATAGTCATTCTCTGATTGATAAATGGTCTAAGTTTATAAATAGATCTCAAGGGAAGAAACCCAGGCCACATGAAATTCAAATTAAAGCAGTTCTGAGATTTTACTGTATACTTGTCAGAATGGTAAAGATGACAAAAAAGGAAAATGATGCATGCTGGAGAAGCTGTGGGAAAACAGACTTGCTATACTGTGGTGGACTTCTGAATGGTACAACCATTCTAGAAAACAACATGAATTAAACAGAATCTTCTAAAGGCTACTCTTAGACCCAGTTATGCCACTGGGTATAGTTATAATATTTCAAAAGACCATGTGACTAAAATATAAAATGAGTATGTGACCTAGACATAAAAGGTTATATCATAAACAAACTGGAGAAACATGAAAAAATACCATGAATGTAAAAGTTCATGATGAGTCAAGGAAGAGATCATTACAATAGCTATAATGGATAAATTTTATTATATAAATTTTTAAAGTTTTTGGATAAACAAATCTAGTAAAATTATTATTACAAAGGAACAATTTATTTTATCAAGAAAGAGTAAGAGGTTTTGTATGTATATTATATAAAAACATTTTTACATTTATGATTGGTCTTTTTGTAGTGACAAAAAAGCTGAGTTGAGTTTGTGAAAAAAATGTCATTATAGCCATTGAATTAAATACTTTTTAAAATGAGATGAGATTTTGTTTCAAACTGGCTCAGTAGGATCATTTGGGAGGAGGGGGTGCATAAAGACAGGTATCTTTAGCTCATTTCAGTGAAATGTGACTTGTTCAGGTGTTCATAAATCAGCAGCCTTTGCTCTGGATTTGATTCAGTTTAATTCTTCTCAATTCAGCTTGAATTTTGTTTTTCAATTTGAGACAGATGAAAAGAATGACAGAAAAAGAGAGTAGCTGTTCCTAATTGAATGCATTCTGACTTGAAGCTTGTGTCCTCAGGTCCATTTTGCCATGTCTGGTAGCTACAGAAGTAACCAAGAGTAGCCATAGCCCATCTTTGGAAATCCCGGAACTTGTCGGAGTCAATTCCATCAATGTATAATTACAACCCTGAAACCAATGTGTCATTTACAGTTAGGGGGTAACTAACTGGAATTACAAGTGGCATATTCCCAACCTCTCTCCTTCTTAGTCTTTTGGTGAAAAGGATAGTTGTGAAAACTGATTCAGCATCACTATAACTTGCCCTTTCATCACAATAAAGACTCTAAAAGGAATTATTTTAAATTTTGGGGGGAGAGGGTGGAAGAAAGGGAAAGTGATGCGTGAGGAGAAGAGTTGGGGCATGTGGGCAGCAGGGAGAAGATTAAAGTGACTTTAGTAAAAGCACATTTCACATCACAGAGAAGAGGACCATCTCATTTGGAAAATGCTTAGTTTTCTGACCCTTTATAAGAATTCAGAAACTGATTAGGAAGGCATTCCAAATAAGCACTATTAAGGAGCCAAAATTCACCATGCTAGTCCAGTAATTAAAGTGATGCCATTTCCTCATAGAGTTCTCAAAGTACACTTTTCAGAATTTCTCTAGAAGGAAGATAAATCCATTGCAGGACAATACTGCTTAACCCTTACATTGCAGCAGGGTAGCTAGCTTTCTTGGTGATATTAATTGAGGGATAGTGAAAGAGCCACTTATCCTGGAAACATCTTTCCCAAACTGCTACAGCCTCTGAAATTCTCACTGTTAGGCAACTATATTATCTCCAGGAGGCCCTGTTAAAATCCCTTTCTTGTTCTCTCCCCCTTCTTCCTCCTCCTTCCCACTTCTCCCTCTTGGTTTCTTTAGTCCCTCCATCTCTCTTTCGCCTGCTGTTAAAAAATGAAAACTTTTTAGTCTGTTCGTTTTCAGTGTATCCCTGGTGACATCTTTGTAAGCAGCATTTGAAAGGTTATTCCTAAAGCTTAGCTTTATAAATGTTAGCAGCTCTTTGGGGAGAGGGACAAAAATACTCACTGATTTAGAGTTAGGATCTCTTAAATATGCTAAACCTTCTTCTGCTAATAAATAATAAACAATTAGCCTTTCATTTCATTCTTGTCATTCTTCCCCACCTCATTTTGGCACAAATTTCAGATGTATTTTGGAATAATTACATGGTAGACGTGTAGTTTCTCCACTTTATCTATTTTCTGGGTTAAGAAATATTTGAGAAAGAGTATTCAGCAAAATTTCCCAAATTTATTTAAAAGATTATTTTGCTTCTATATAAAGTACTAAGGCTTGTTCATGAATGTCCTCAGGTGTAACTTTGGTAAATTTGTAATTGTAATTCAATTCAACAAACCATTTATTGAGTATTTAATAGAGAGAACTGTCCTGAGGGTGAATGAGATACTTTGTTGAATGTTTATTGAATTAATGTAAGGGTTCCTTTCAATGGTGCAGTTCAAAGCCTCAAACTGGTACAATGCAAAGAATTGAAGAATTTCATTTCCAGTAGGGCTTCACTTTGTATTGGTTTAAACACTCTGGGCACTAGTTTCTTCATCTACAATATGAAACAATGACATTGGCTAGGGTCCACTCCAGTTCTATATTCCATGATTCTATAAGATTTTTGTCCACGTTCCTTAAACATTTTTTTCCTTCATGAAAAAGCTAGTTCACTGAGGTCTTTCTTGCTGGTCTTTTCAATTTCATTCTTATTTTCAAAATGTTTAATGATGCCATTTTAATACTATAGTCACTTTAGAAGCACTCTTATTAATGAGTTTAAGATTATAATAAAGGGAAAAATTAGGCAAAACAAACCAGCACAGGAACCCTATCTGAGAGCATTATGCAATGTGGCAAGAATCTCCCACATCTCCAAAGAAAGGCCAGAGTTTTTCTCTTATTGCTCTGAGGAAGCCTCAGTCAATAAAGACACTGGTAGTATTTTTCTTACAACTTAAAAAGGGAGAATTCATTGTGAGCCTCAGGCCTTGGCCACAGAACTTCAGGTACAGAGAATGGTGTTTGAAAAAGTTCTCAGGTGGGAAAAAGGTAGAGAAAAAGAGAAAGGATGGGATCTGCTCATGCTCTAAACATTTAGTACATGTGATATCCTATACATTCCAATCAAATAAATATTTATTAAGGGCTTGCTATGTGCTAGACTGGGCATGAATTAATTTTTTAAAAAGATACTTCCACCCTCAAAGAGCTTACAATCTTAATGTGGGTGTGTGGAGAGACAAATAGAGGCAAGAAATAGTGTGAGAAGAGATCAAAGAGCCACCATGGGGCATCTTGTTCCCTTGGGCTGGAACCGGGCAGAGTGGCAAATGCAGAATGAAGAGAGTTGAAAAGCCCAATTTCTGCCCTCTCAAGAGGAAGGCATCGGGAGGAGTTGGATACTCTACCCTCTACCCTTGGGGAGAGGAGGCTGGGGAGGTGGTGCCAATCAAAGCATATAAAAAAGAGGGATGAACTTAACCCATTTAGTGTATCTTGTTCCATGAAGTTTAAATGAAGTAGAACAATAGATGTAGAGTAGATATTGATGTATAATTCCATTCCTCTATTTTATACTTTGATATAGGTATGAAGACCATCTTTTTCTAATGAAAGAAGTTTGCTAGATTGCTTTCTTTCTCAATGATTGAAAATACTTTCTGGAGCATTGATATCAGCTGTTTTTGTTTTTGTTTTAATTTGTCTTCAAATGTTTAATAGAATTAACCTGCAAATCTATCTGAATTGATCCCTCCCTTTATAGCTTTTTCAATTTTGCTTTCAGAGACTGTGTTTTTCTATTACTTTGTTATTTTGGATATTTAATTATTCTGTAAGTAATTGCTGATGTCCTTTAATTTCTCCATTTTGCTAGTCTATTATAGTATAAAATAGATTTTGATAGTTCACATTTCTTCTCAGTTTTTTGTTCAGTTTCTATTTGGGCATTTTGATTTTACTCTCCTATTATTTTAATCAAGTAAAGTAGTTTTTGCATTTAATTAGTTTTTAAAAAGAGGTTTTTAAATCTCATTTTATACAATTTATTTATTTATCTTTTTCTTAATTTTAAAGATTTCTTCTTTAGGGCTTCTTTTGAATTTGTGTTGATCCTTAGTGTTTTTTTTTTCTATTTGATTAAATACACATTTCTAATATATACACACATATTTCCCTTAGATACATATCTATTTTAGTTCCATCCCTCTTATTTTGGCATGTAATCTTATTGCTATTTTAGTTCTCATGGTTGCTAATTGTTTCATATATTTGTTTTTTTATCTACTTATTAATGAAATTGTCCTCAATCTTCATTTGGATCTCTATCATTTGCATATGCTTCTACTTTTATTATTTTGTAGACTCTGATATTTTGCCTAGACAGAGAGGCAAGTAGATATTTTGCCATATCAGATAGTGCTTTTGTAGAGATAACATGTAACATTGAGAAATAGATATATTTTCAAATATTGTCATTCAAAAATGTCATGTTTTCCAAATCTAATTTCTCCAAGTTTGTTTAATTCTTTGTTTCATGTTTTCTTTGTCTTTTTGTCAGATTTTATCAGTCTCTGGATAATTTCAGTCTTCTGCAATTATTGTGCCGGTATCTATGTCTTTTAAAAATTCACTTAGCTTTTCCTTTGCTAATTTAGTTGTTAAGTTTTTAGGTGGATATGCATTTATTAATAATATTATTTCCTTCATGTCATCTCCCCTAATATCTTGAATTTTACATTTTTTGCTTTCTTTGATAATATGACTAAAAGTCCTGCTTTTTTTTCAAACCACTTGACACTGAGTAAATATCATTTCAGTGTATATATCTGTATTTTTATCGATGTTTCTTATATAAGCATACCTTGAAGACATTGTGAGTAAAGTTTCATACTACTCCAGGGAAATGAATATTACAATAAAGTGAGTTACACAAATTTTTTGGTTTCTCAATGCATATGAAAGTTATATTTACATTATGCCATAGTCTATTATGTATAAAGCTAAATTAAGTATAAAAACAATGTTCAGAGCTTAATTAAAATATTTTATTGCTAAAAAAAGTTAACCATCAACTGAACTTTCAGTGAGTCAATCTTTTTGCTTGTAAAGGATCTTGACTTAATGTTAATTACTGCTGATCAATCAAAGTGCTAGTTGTTGAATGGTGGCTGTGGCAATTTCTTAAAATAAGATAGCAATGAAGTTTGCCATATAGATTGACTCTTACTTTCATAAAAGATTTCTCTCTAGCATGTGATGCAATTTGATAGATTTTTATCTACACCTCTTTCAAAATTGGAGTCAATCAATCTTCTTCAACATTATGTAATATTCTTAAATATTATTGTATCTGGGGGAGTAGTGATGCCAGAGAGAGATATGGGGTATGAGTGTTTAGCAAAGCAATTAGAACACACACACCAATTATAGATTTGGTTTACCATCATTTATGGGTAAGGGTGCACCCCCCCCCAGTTATAATATTTACATTAAAGGTTACCTCTCACAGATTACCATAACAAATATAATAATAATGGAAAAGTTTGAAATATAAGAATTAACAAAATGTGACACAGAAACTTGATGTAAGTATATGCTGTTGGAAAAATGACATCAGTTGGAATTGCTTGGTGCAGGATTGCTACTCTGTAATTAGAATCTGTTCCCCAGGACTCCAATTCTCAGCATCCCACTTTCCTTCTCATGTTACATGTTAATGTAGAGTATATAAGTTTTGTGTAGCCCTGCCTCTTTCTTAGGAGAATTTACTCACATGGGTTTACTTTTGGTTAGATAATTAGATTTGAACTTCTATCCCTTTTAGTTTTTCTTTCTTTCTACTTCAAGTGATTATTAATAAACTTTATAAAATATAATTCTTGGAGTTGTTGCATACTAATTTTAATCTTATACTACATGTCTTCAATTTGTAAATAATAATAATAATATAATATATGAAAAACATAGTTAAGTGAAATAAAATTAGGTCATTCCATATAGCACATTGTTGAGTTTGGGTTTCTAATTCATTCTGCCATTCATTCTCATTTTTTTAAAATTATTTAATCTATGTATGGTTACGGTTAAATTCATGTTTTTTTCATTTATTTTTTCTAATAACTTTTAAACTTTCTTTTTAGTCTTCACTTTTATGCCTATAATTTTGCTTAAACTAATTTAATTCTCCTCTACTCCCATTTATTTTCTGATCTTACTGATAATTGTACTAATCCCAAGATCACTAAATTTACCTGTTTTCACTGTCTTTACCCCTTCTCTTTTTGCCCCATTTTAAGGAGACACAGGATTAATGTATAGAGCACCTGCTCAGTACAAAGCTTTAAGTATCAATGTGGATAAACATTTGCTATGCAGTTTAGTCTTCAAGAAATGCTTACGTCTCTGCTACATTGAATGACTTTCCCATAGTTGCCCATCTATATCCTATCTTTGAACTTAAGCAAAGCTCCCTTCTTGACTGCCTCTCCCTCCCCAGTTTTCTAACTTAAATAGGATTCTTTTGTGTCATTCTTTTCTTAGAAACTTTCATTTATTTTGCTTTTCTCTTCCTTTCTATATCCTTCTGGAATTTACTGGATTAAATATTCCTATTCATAGTTCTCTCTTTTGCTTGTTTTTATTCTTCTCTCTCCCTTCTTCTTTTCTTTTCCATTTCTCTCATGAATGGTCAGGCTTTTGAAATGCAAAAAATAGTGCTCCTTCTCTTCTCTTCTTCCTTTTAAACCCATTTGTACATTACTCCATCTTCCTTTTACCCTCATTTTTTTGTTGTTTTGTTTACTTATTTTGTGGTGGAGGATGAGTCTACTATATCTCATTTCTAGAAGGTGGCAGTGTTTTTGTGGTAGTTCTTTTGCTACCTAATGTCTTTTACTTACTATTTTCCACTTAACTAATTTGTGTTATCCCTCTCACAAAAGTTATATAAGAGAACATGGGATTTCATAGGTGTAATTTTTATTCCTCTTTATCTTTTTCAGACTCTTTAAGTTCCACTTTAATCTCAACAAAATCATGCTATGATGTTTCATTCTGGTTTGGAGGTAACATTGGTGCCTCAGAGACTATGTAAGCAGAACACAAGATTTGACAGACTTAATCTTGAAAAAGTCTTTGAGTATGGTCCTGGTCTTCTGACTACTTTCCAAGGACTGATTATGATATAACTGATTATAGAGAAACTCATCACTAAATAATAAATTTTTTGGTTTTATAACCCATAATATATGGAAAGATCAAAGATACCCTTTCATCTTTGTGTCATTCCTCTACTTTTGCACTGAAAGAAGCAGTGTGGTATAAAAATAGACCAGACGATGCTAAGAACTACAATTTTTTGACTATTAAAAATATTAACTTAGCTTTTGATACTCTAAGCATACATAGTTCAGTGACCAGTGAAGAGGAACTTTCTACAGAAGGAGATTAATCATATCAACCTTGGCATTCTAGGAAACAAGGCAAAAATGGATGGTATGTTTGGAAAGGTACATGAGAAAGTTTAAATTGGTTTTCTTGTGCATCTAAAAGCAACAAAAATATAATTTCATGGAGCACCTGTTATTATTATTATTACTTATATATTATTCTTATATTTTAGGATTTATATTTGCAGGATGACCACTACATTAATTTCAGCTTTTGACACAACATTGTTTGCATAGATTAGCAAGTGAGAGATATTCTGTTATGAATTAAATAGAGGTCTCCAAATCAAATTAACAAAAAATATTGATATTTGGTGGTCTTTGGTGCAAAGGTAGGAATAGACAAGAACAGTAAAGGAGTTGGGATATCTAGGTGAGAAAAATGAGTACATAAATGTGTAGGCTACATAAAAGTCATGTGTATGCGGCATTACATGCTTTCTCCATGAAACGAATCAGACTGCATATAATAGGTTTGAAATAGCATTGTAAAAAAATAAAAATGAATATGTTTTAACAGATTAGCAACTAAATAATTAGTGATGATGAAACACTCCCTGAAAAAGCTCTCTGTGTTCTCATAAAACCAACTTGTTAGTGCAAGGATCAAAATAAATATAAAAGATTAGTATAATGAGAGAAAAATGAATAAAAGTTAAGGAAAAATATTAAGTATATGATTAAAAGAACTTCAAGCTAACCTTTATAAATGACATATTGATTCTGAAAAATGGGAAATGAATGGAGAAATAGAAGGATACAGTTTATAATAGTTACATACATTAGTTTAATTTAGGCAAAATCCCCTTAATGAGGAGACCCAAAAAACCTAAAATGTCTTTAGCCAGGAAACATTTGTCTAATAGAGAAATCCAGAAACCAAGAAAAATAATATTTTCTCATATGCTCAAAGATTTAGAGCTGGTAGGAACTGTAGAGGTCACTACTTCATTTCACATATGAGGAGCTAGAGCCCAAAGATATTAAAATTAAAATTTGCCCAAGTCCCATAGGCAATCAAGTGGCAGAGTCTAGGTGAAGCCAGATCCCTAGGTCATTACACCTCAAGGTGAGATAGAGGTAAGCTCTCAACAGTTAAAGAGCCTGCCAGAAAACCCATCCTAGCAATGTTTCCCCAATACATTTAAAAAATAAAACTGTAAGGATGAAAACAAACAGATAAAAGATGGAAAAGATCTGAAAAAAATTTTATAACAGTCTTTTCCCATTAAGGAGAGCAGTGCCAACTGACCTTACCTTATAGTATCAAATGTACTAAAAGGAGGGAGAAATTGCACTCAAGAACATACATATTCCCCAAAGAGATAATAAGGAAAAAGACTTGTACAAGAATATTCATAGCAGCGCTCTTTGTGGTGGCCAAAAATTGGAAAATGAGGGCATGCCCTTCAACTGGGGAATGGCTGAACAAATTGTGGTATCTGTTGGTGATGGAATAGTATTGTGCTAAAAGGAATAATAAAGTGGAGGAATTCCATGGGAACTGGAACAACCTCCAGGAAGTGATGCAGAGTGAAAGGAGCAGAGCCAGGAGAACATTGTACACAGAGACTGATACACTGTGGTACAATCGAAGGTGATGGACTTCTCCATTAGTGGCAATGCAGTGATCCTGAACAATCTGCAGGGATCTAAAAAACACTATCCACAAGCAGAGGACAAACTGTGGGAGTAAAAACACTGAGGAAAAGCACCTGCTTGACGACAGGGGCTGAGAGGAAATGACTGAGGAGAGACTCTAAATGAACACTCTAATGCACATACCAACAACATGGAAATGGGTTTGAATCAAGAACACATGTGATACCCAGTGGAATCGCGTGTCAGCTATGGGAGAGGTGGTGGGAGGTGGGGAAGGGAGGAAAAGAAAATGATCTTTGTTTCCAATGAATAATGTTTGGAAATGACCAAATAAAATAATGTTAAAAAAAAGAACACACATATTAATCATGAAACATTATAGTGTTTACTCAAAACGAGTACCATTTAGAGGCGAGTGGAGAGGCCCATGTTGGTTGTAAGATGTTTGCTCAACATTAAAAGCAAGGAATTGTAAAGATATGGCTTCAAGGATGTTCACAAAGAAAGGTATCAGCAAAAATAAGATGTGTTAACCATGTGGTAAGAGTTTGGAATAAGTTGAATGACAGCCAATCAGTTCCATTACTAGGCATGTTGTAGAAGAGAAAAAAGTTAGAATAAGAGCAGTTCTGTTTGCTTTCATTTCTTACCTGGATTTCTTTGCTATACTCTGTTAGCTACTAGCAGATGGCATAAGAGAAATAAGGCAGGGCACCATCTTATGCACAATTTTGTATCTCAATGTGATTTTTCAAAAGTAAAATTAATTAATTTGTTTGTTACATTAAAATACCCAGGTAACTCTTTCCCCTCCCCTCAATAGAGAAGGCATCATTTGACAAAAAAAAGATTTAGGTATATATAAAACTTTGTCTTGCTTAATTCTATTTATCATTCCCACACACACATGGAAATACAACTTTACTTTGAAATCTTGGGCAAATCAAAGTACTTGCTTTTTGATTCATGATGCCAATTAGAGAGACCTTTCAGTGTCAAAGGCGTTTTGTTTATAGCCAGTAATAAAGAATTGAGTATTTACTGGATGTGCTTTCTGGGCAGAAAAACAGAACGCTGGGTGTGGTGGTGGGGGGTGTTTTTGAGAGACTGAGAATCTTGCTGAAGAAACAACACCGACCATATGCAGTGGTTTCATTACTGGGATAAAACAGATATTAATAGGTACAAATGGTCAGAACTGTAGTAAACCTCTCTAAAAGGCAGTTTGTAATGGAAATGTCTAGATTTGCAATTCTGCTCAGCAGAACTTTTCTGCCCCTTGGAACACTCATTTAAAGAGGGAGTAATACTGCTGCTGACTATCTCATGAGGTTGTTGGAAAGATGAAATGAAATAATCTATGTAAAGAATTTTGTAAGCCATTTTCATTGCTTTATAAACACAAGCAAAGGGATACTTTAAAGACAGGTCAACCATAGTATTCCCTGCTCAAAAATTCTCTCCATTCCATGTAGTACAAATATCTCAGCTAACCTTCAAAGTCTGGTTTCTGCTTGTCTTTCCTGACATTTTGAATTAACAACAATAACAATATTTAAAAAAATATAGTATTTTTAAAGTTTGCCAAGTGCTCTCCAAAGCATTTCACTGGGTCATTCATTGTAACAACCTTTGGAGGCAGAAGTCTTCCAATTTCACAGGTGAGGATTGAAAATGGGAAAGGCAGAAGTTAAAGAACTGACTTGCAGTTAGTAAATATCTGATTCAGATAAGAATTTGAGTCTTCTTGACTCCATGTCAAAGGCTCTATCCACTGTGCAATCCAACTGTTTATTACTACTATTCCTATATTCTTTATTCCAGGCAAAAGAGTTTATTAATTGACCCTCAAACTCTTCATTCTAACTCCTGGATCCATGCTTTTGAATAGACTGTATTCCTTCAATGATAATAACTGCCATGAATTTAACACTAAAGTTTGCAAAGCATTTTATACATATGATCTTATTCCAGCCTTGTATGAACCATGCATGTAAGTACTTCAACTACTTTTTTCCCCTTTAATATGAAGAAGCGGAGATTCAGAGAGGTCGAATGATCCCAGGGTTATTCAACTAATAAATGTTCGACAGAGAATATGAAGCCAAGAACTACCAATTCAGGTCCGGCATACTTCTGTCCCACATCTATGCCTTTTTTTTTTCTCAGTATACTTAACTTCTAGCATACTGCCTTATACACAATTGATAGTTCCTACAAGTGCCAACTATTCTAGGAAGTTAACACTCATTTCCCCAGTTTCTAACTCTCCCTGAAATCTCCCTGAAATACTTTGTAAGCAAGCTTTTTACATCTAATTGAATCAAACAAATAATAAATATTATTGAATCATTTATAAAAATGATGATATTGTACAAGTGGGGATGTCAGTCTTGATTGATTTTTTGAGTTATTCTCTATCATTTATTTTTTTTATTTTTTACCAATTACATATAATGACAAATTTCCATACAAGTTTTCCCAAGTTATATTGGTTGTTTTTAAAAATCCAAATGGTGAACTATTTTAATAAAGGAACACATTTTATTGCTTTCAAGGACATAGAATAACAAATTGAGCTAAAGCAATTTGGCTTGGTCGACTGAATTTATTTACTGAATATTTATTTAGAGTATAAATAAAATGTTTGTGAAATAGTTTATCAAGTATTTGTATGTAAATTGCCTTTTTAAAGTACTTACAAACTATTCTCTCATATATTTGAACAACTGCACTTAAATCTTATCTGTATTATTCATAATTTGCATTATCTACTAAGGGGCAGGAGTCTTACTACACAAAATTAAGCAACATCCATGACCCTGTCAAATTTGCAATATGATAAATTCTGAATTAGTGGAATACAAATTAATGAGGTTTTATTACTGTACCAATTGAAACAGCATCATTACATTCCTTGCAGGTCTTTACAAAAGTGATGATTTACTCTGTGAAACATCATTTTATGGTCTTTCCTGTTCCAGAGAGATTTTCAGTTCTATATTAAGAAGTTATTTTGTGTCTTCCCAACTATTTTTACATGTTAATTCCATTTCCACTTCCAGCACATTTCTCAGCTTAGTGCTTACATAATTTTTCTAACTGCTGGGATAGAGAGTAAGGATGTAGGGTGGGGAAAGGGGTACAGGAATAGTTTGTAAGTGGTTCAAGGGTCAGAATGTCTTTCTCTAGCTCTAACTTTGAGTATTTTTCCATTTAAGATGTCTGCTATCCCACTTGACAGATTTCAATACCCAATTTGCAAGAACCCAAACCATATCCTTTACTAGTGTTTATCGTGGGGGAAGTAATGATTTCTCACAAGATAAACTTGCATTAACTGCTCTTACATCTGCTAGATATTTCTTCCATCATGTCATCACCACTCTTCTCTTACACTGGATCATGAATTCAGATGACCTCAGCCTTTCTTCATTCTCTAACCCATCACCTTTATGACCCCTGGTGTAACCTTCTTCTAGGGTATTTTTAATAGCATTTTGGGTCTTTCTTTCATTTCTTCATGAAATGAGGCTTTGTTGAAACACAGGTTAGTCATTATCACCAGTCAATGAATTTGCAAAATTGTAAAATGTTATTTGCAAAAAAAGTTTATAAAATAATTCTACATAAGAGTTTAGAAACACCTATCAGCTCCCGGGAGAATTTAAGCATTGCAAATTGTCCATCTGGTTCTGCAGTGAGTTTCTCTAAAGAAGGGAGCCCTGGTTCTATGCATGGAGAAATCAAGTTGATTTCTAAACCATTTCAATTATGTAGGAAGACTGTAGATCTTATACAGTTTTCACTTTCAAAGGCTATTCCACAATAAATCCTCTATTATATTCTTTCACATTGAGATTGATATCAATAATTTAAAATTTCAGCCAGTTAGTTAATTACTTAGCCAGTTGATAAGCATCTAATTAAGGACATACTATGGAAGGAGTGCTGTCTCTTAATGTGCATTAGAAGAGGAAGCTAAGAAATCTGTGGAACCGGTGGCTATACATCTGGGATCTGTAAGCGCCTCATTCCATTTAGGGGAAGGATGTGGGGAACATTTCTGGAGGCTTATGAACTTTCTTAAAATTAAAAAAAAGGAATATTTTGTGTTAGCGATTCATTCTCTTGGCAAAGGAGTATTTTATGGAAGTATTTCTTTTTTATTCTTTCTCTAAGCTTGTTCTAAATGAAGGTGCCCATTGGAAGCTGATGGTGCACTGACCAGAGGACCAGGCTGTGAGGAGTGGGCTATGTGTTACTCTCAGAATCTTTCTTAAAAGCCCTGATTGAGCAATGTGCTATTTCCAAGCATCCCCAGAAACCCCTAGCCATACACTCCCCTGTTTTTGCTGGCGGTGCCCCTGATTATGCCCCCCTTAAGCTACAGTTTTGGTTGTCCTATTTTCTGCCTGGGTAAAACCTTTAGATTGTACATTTTGGCTCACAAGCTTTGGGAGGGCAGACAGGGAAAAGGGGGGCTTGTGGTTATAAGTTTATAAAAGGCTGGGTTCAGCCATAAGAGGGTACACTTTACCTATGATAAAAGGCTAATGTCTTTTTTCATGAAAAAGAAATAAAAACTCTTTTCTGCTCATAACTTCTGACGCCAAATTTGCATTGTGAGGATGTGATCTCTGTGAGGAGTGGTGTCCCACCCCTACCTCACACAAGGCTTAGAGTTAAGACTTGTTATAACCTGGCTTCAGACCCTTACATGGCAGTGTGACCCTAGCCAAGTCACTTCACCTCTGTCTGCCTCAGTTTCCTCAGCTGTAAAATGGGGAAAATAATAGTAACTACTATATAATTGCCAAAGACAAAAAGGCAACAATTTATACAGGGAACCTCCCTACTCAGGGGTGTTTTCAGTTTTTGTTGATTATCTAAAATTAGACCAGGGGAGAGTTAATCTTATCTTCACACTACCTTCCAGGGCTGTTGTCAGGATTAAATGAGATAACATTTGTAAAGTAATTAGCACAGTGCCTAGAACAGAGAAAATATAAAGGCTTCTTCTCTTTCCTTCTCTTGCATATTTCCCAAAGATCAAAGGAAGATGGAATGTGTGAGCTGAAATAACTCGTGATAGATCTGTTCCAATTGGGGAATAACTTTGTCATAGTAATATGAAGTCATAGTTTCTTAATGTGGGAGATGGATGTTCTTGTCAGGTGTACATTTGTAGTGTAGGTTTTGTCCATTTCCTTTCACCTTCTGGGCCTTTCTAAGGTTTTGCCAACAGGCAGGTTTTATTACATCACTTAGAAATTACAATAATTTTACTGAGAAAATCCAAACTTGACTGTTTTCCCTCGGCAAGCTTGAGATCCTCAAGCCTTGTCCACTGAAACTTCTGGAAGAAAGCCTTCACACCCATGGGAGGATGCTTGTGCTGATGCATTGTTGTGATGACTCACTAGAAGTGTGAGATGATACTAGTTCCCCATTTGTCCTCTCATGGCCTAACTAGGGAAAAATCCTTTTCATATAACTCTACATGTGAGGTGGGATGATCCATGGTTTCCTCAAAACCTTTCCATTCTGAAGAGGTCTCCAATGTTTGTTGCTCTTGGCATATTGCTGGGGAAAACCAATCCTCCGTGTTTTAGGATTTCTTAGGGATGATTGTATTAGTTCTGGATGCCATTCACTAACACATGAGCTATTCCATTTAAACCAGGCTGTAAGAAACAACCGATCTCACCTCACACTCAGAGAAAGAGGACAGGAAATTCCCTTATTTTTTGCCACATGCTTTTGAATACAAAATAGTCAGAAAGCATATTTGAAAGAGACTGAGCCAAAAGGATAGATGCTTTGTATAAGATCACATATTAATCCAGAGCAATCTTTCTCTTTCACTTCTAGTCTCCATCTTTAGCCACTGGGTTACATTCTTTAGACTAGATATTTGAACAAAAGACATTGGCTGCTTCCCTTGGCAGACAAGTGGGGAGATGTGTGTAAGATAGATTTTAAACTAAAGACAAAGACAGACTGCCTTAGGAGAGTGCTAGGTCCCTTTTCTTTTGAAAATGTTGGTGATGTATGATCTGTGCCCAGTTACTATTCTATAGAGATGAAAAGCCATAACTATTTTTTTTATTTTTAATGATAGCACTTTATATTAAGGAGAATAAGCAAAAATAAAGGTGGGGGAAGAATTCTTGCCCTGATCTTTCAAAACAGATAAAATAGCAATGGATTTAAAAATATTATGGATGTGAATCATCATGTTTCTCTTATCTAGTAAACAAATACTCTAAACATTGAGTATAATCTGGCTAAAAGTAGATTAAAAAAACAAATTACCTATGCATACTTATCTTTCCAAATACACCAAATGCCCAAAACTTAGTGGTTGTCCTGACAGTCTTGCTGCTATAAAACTCACACATGAACAATCATCTCCATAAGCATGGACATAGTAACCAACCATAACGGAGCAAGTGCTTAGAGAATATTGGCAAAGATGATGCTGATTCTGCAATGGGTATGCCAGCTATGAGACAGGTACAGGAATCTGCCAGCTGGTGAAAAGTTTAATTTAATTGATAAGACTAGTGTGCCAAGAGGGATTAATGTTCTGCTTTGAAGACTGAAGAATGTCACTATAGTCCAAGAAAAGTCACAATATTAGTAAGGTTCAAGAGATATCATTCCTGCTGCAAGAAAATGGTGTACGTTTGTAGATATATGCTGATTTCAGCTGAGATTTAAAGATGGTGGGTCTTACAAGATATAGATCTGCAATTATTTATAATGGCTGGTTCGGGTAAAATGTGTTTAGGTAAAAGGTAGTATAGAGAAAAACATCCATTTACCAAGAAAATACTGGTCCACACTTATTCTAAAAATCATATTGATGTGGGTAAATGAAGTATAATATTTCTATATGCTTCTGGGCAAGACGGGATGTTCATTGGATCATTTTTATATAGCAGGTTTTTCGGGACAGAGGCTATAATGTCTAGGCAGATCCTGAAGGGCAGAACTCTTCCTGGCAATTGGAATCTTGGAGGGATGTGTTGTCATAAATTTCCAGGAGTGTACTGCTTAATACTCTCCTTTCCAGTGTCTATGGAAACAGGTTTCATAGGAAGCAATAGACTTATGGTGTGTCAAGGTGGCATCAAAGTCACAGAAAATTGACTTCCTGCTGGAAGGTGGCACTTGGTATGGCATTATCTAGACTACCTGCCTAAACCCAATTGACTTGCCATCTGCTCCACAGTGAAACTGGCATATTGGCTATAAGGAAACATACTGCCCTTATCAGGGCCTTTGAGGTGGGAAGCCAATTGACCATGATCAGTAATGGTGATTAATTGTTGATGTTGAAATTCAGACTTCAAGCCAAAAACTGTAAGAAGCCAGTTCATTTTGAATGTTCATGCTGAAAGTTTATTTAGGTTACTCACTCTAGGGCTATTCCTTTTTCCCCTTCCAGAATTCATTTTGGAATGATAGCATTTCCTTCTACTGATATTTAAATCTAGCTATTGATGCCTAGGGAATTGGTCATCTTATTCTATTAGTTTCAGAATTATGACTACCAGCTTCCTGAAGTATGACTGATTTTTATTTTTTTTCTGTTCCTGTCACAGTAAGACAGGAAAGAAAGGAATCTTGGGGAAATGGTGGATTGAGAAGTAACTCAGGACATGTCTTCTCCTTGATTTTCTATCCCTTCTGATTATCTGAAGCACCAGCATAAGAGCACCAGCAGAAAATGAAGCAAATTCAGCAATAATGGGCAGAGGAAAATTATAAGAACTAGCCATAAGGCAATTCTTAGAAAAAAAAATGAAGAGTCATTCACCAAGCTATCACTTCTGGCAATTTCACCTCTAGTGTCTCCCACCCTCTGACCCACTCACCTTCCATGGCTGTTCCAGCTTGCAGAAGTCTCAGTTTAGGGCACAATTTTTAGAACTTTGTGTCTTTCCAAGGGGTGAGGAAGGGAACTTTTACATTCCCAGGAGACTAAGCCAAGGTAGCAATACTTCTCGGTCACAAGAAATCAAAGGAAAAATTAGAATGTGACAATTTGAAAAATGGTTCATACCCTCCAAGATAGCATGGGGCTAACCTAAGCATAAAAGACAACTTGTCATTTAGGAAAAGAGAGGCATTTGCTTTTTCCTTTCAATGGAGTTCTAGGTGATTTCTTTCATCCAACATACAGGCTAACCAAAGGGGAAAAAAAATAAAAATTTTAGAAAACAGTATATAACCTATCAATAAGTATCCATGTGTAAATATGGACACTTTAATATTCACAGTGAAAGCTTTACTATTGAGTTCCCATATGTAGAGTATGTAGGACTATCATTAATAAAGTACATATGGGGTAGGACTACTCAAATTCATGTATGTATATAATTGGACTCTCACATCTTAAGGGTTTCCCATAGTAATAGGAGCTGATCATGTATAATAATGATGGTCTCAAATATAATGATCATTTTATTTCTAATTCTCTATATGTGTGTATGTAATAAAGTACACACATATATTCTCCCTTACAATGTCTAATGGAGTACTGGGTATTTGTTCTAGAAATTCTTCCAGAGTTAGGAACAAATTCGAAAGTAGCTCCTAGATTCTGCAATAGAAAGCCCCAGGATATTCAATGTGAAATTCTTTAACTCTCACTTAATTTGGTTTTCTAATCTTGGCTTATTTTTTTCTTTGGAAGAATTCTTATCATGGTGGATGACATGCTTTTCCTCTCCTACAGAGATTAATGGGTATCTCTCTACATTTACTCAGTTCCCACTAAATAGGAAGCTTGTTTCCCATTTCTCTAGGGGATAAAACTTCTCACTCCTAATATTATCAGACTCCAGAAACTAAAAGACATTAGCTCATGTGGATTTTGATGTCATCATTTATGTACCAAAAAATGTAAAAGTATAAGAATTCAAAGGGATGATGTTGGAGTAACAGAGCAGATATTTTTACCTTCCATTGTAATTAGTAGCCTGGAAGGAAAAAATGACTTTTCTCTTTTCCTTTCCTACTTCCCCCATAGTGAGAGAAAAAACCCCAACAAGAATTCGTTCAGCTGAATAAGGCTATTGCACTATTCTCTTGTATGCACAAGGAGAAGATGCAGAGTCCAGGCAGAGCACCATAGTTCAGATTTCTTTCAGTGTCTTCTTCCCCTCAGCTTCTTGAAAACTCTGGATCATCCCCTTAATTGCCACTCTACACTTTCCATCATCTGCAACATCAACCTATACAGCCTGAGGAAAAGGTGGGGAAGAGGTGAAGAGAAGATCCCTAAAAGATCAGAAACAACACTGAATACAATCTGTTCCTCAGTATGTCTCCACCTTCAAGGCTAACCAAGACAAATCCTCCCTGCCCTTTTCCCCAAGAGTACTCTCCATTGCTATATGTGAACATCATAAGTCCTTATGAACTCTGGGTAAAAGTCAGCTTGGTTGCTATAGATACTTCTGGAGACCTGAATCTCCCTGGCAACAGCCTCAGAATGGTGAACCAGAGGCTATACATGCAAGACAAATAAGTGAAATGCTTCCTTTTGGTTAGCAATAGACAATGAATGGATGATAAATCAGGAGGCGAGTAGGAGGAAGAAGTCAAGTAATTAACTCTGCTGGGAGGGTTCAGATATTTCAGGAGATTAGCTTCTCAGAGAAAGGGTCTTGGGTTTCTGTACTAATTTCTTCTAGGAAGTGGGGAGTTGTTAGAACTCCATGTGAAAAAACATCTCAATATTATTTGGCATGATTTTAGAAATGTTAGCTATAAAGATGTGTCAGGAGGACACAATTAAAGGCATAAACACTGGCCAAGAAGATATAAAATTATCACTGCTTACAGATAATATGATAGTGTACTTAGAAAGTCCCAAAGAATCAATAAACATGGTGGATACCTTCAGGCAAAAGATGAATACAAAATAAATCCACAAATCTCATTAGAATTTCCATATAGTACTAATGAAAAACACAAAGAATAAGACAAAATCTGTTCAAAATGCTTACAAAAGGGATGAACTATTGGGGAGTTGGCCTATCAAGAAGCATGCAAGCATGATATAAATACAGCAGTAAAAGATGTTATAGAAATAAAATACGAATGATTGATTCAGTGCTCATGGTTGGAGGTTGCCAATATAATAATTCTGGGAGTATCTAAATTATTTTACTGATTTAGTGCTTACCTAACCATATATCCAAAAGATATACTGAATAGAATTAGAAAAAAAAACCCACAAAAATAAAATTGACTTGGAGAAAAAAAGGTTTAGAATGTTAATGAAATAAATGTGAATATTTGGCTATTACAGAAAATAAGAAATATAATCTAGTCATCTTTAAAGCTATTTAATGTCAGTTGGGAAAAAAAAAACAGAAAATGAGGCAAATGGAAACCAATTTGGCAGAAATCATTTTGAGAATAACATCATACACCATCTGCCACTATAAGCTCCAAAGGGACAAATAATCTGAATATAAGAGTTCTCATCACAAAAAGAAAGATGAAAATGAGAGAATGTACTTAGAGTTCTTATCTAAACAAGAAAAAGAATAAATTGTAAAAGACACAACAGACAATTCTGATAATATAAAATATGAAATAATTTTCATGGATAAAATAATTTAATACAGATTTTGAAGAAATATTATCAAACAGGAAACTTCTTTGAAAGAAATGTCACTAATAAATATCTTGTTCTCAACAGCAGTGGTGTCCAATTTAAATAGAAATATAGGGAATCTTATATACAGGTCCACTTTTGACTTTGTTTTAATGTATATTATTAATAATTTTTTTTGTATTTGTAATCAAATTTAGGCTCCAATGGGGAGTGTTTTTGATATTGTGCTGCCTGTAGGTCATTGTTTGATACCTATGCTCAAGAG
The DNA here is from genome assembly GCF_027887165.1 of Monodelphis domestica. Taxonomy (NCBI): domain Eukaryota; kingdom Metazoa; phylum Chordata; class Mammalia; order Didelphimorphia; family Didelphidae; genus Monodelphis; species Monodelphis domestica. The sequence continues at coordinate 286,257,018 of NC_077232.1, read as the reverse complement.
AATTGCTATAGATATATAAAATCCAGTCCTCTGTAGATAAAAGGTCAAAGCAAATCCACAGTTTTCAAAAGAAGAGTTTGAAACTATTTGACAATTTCAAAATGCACTCCCCATCATTCATAGTAAGAGAAATACAAATTAAAACAGCTCTTAGCATCCACTTTATATTTAACATGCTGGCACATATGACAGAAAATAACAGGTAATTTTGGAGATGCTGTGGGGAAATAGACACACTGATATACTGTTTATGGAGCTGTAAATTGGTATAACCATTCTACATATCAATGAGAAGTATGTAAGAAAAATACTTAACTAGCTATTGGTAGTTTTTTTTTTTATTGGTAGACTTTTAATCCACTGAACTCATTATAGGCCATATACCCCAATAATGTCAAAGAAAAAAGGTTGATATATTCCAGAGGTCTGATAAATTGTATGATTTTCAAAGAATACACTTTTTTTGGTAGAGAGAAGTAGAAAAATCAACTCAATAAACACGAATTTATTAGGCACCTATTATGTGCCAATCACTGTGCTAAGTGGTAGGGGTACAAAAAAGTGGGGAAAGGTCCTTTCTCACAAGAAGTTCACAGTCTAATGGAAGAAGTCATATGTAAAGAATATGTAGAAACGATATATACAGGATAATGTGGGATAAATTGGAAGTAATTTGAGGGAAAGCACTGAGATTAAGAAGGACAAAGAGATACTTATGGAAAGTCAGTCTTTAGCTGAGACCTAAAGGAAATGAGGGACCCAGAAAGTTGAAATGAAGAGGGTGCTCCACGCAGAAGAGACAGGCAATTAAAAAAAAAATCCTTAACATAGGGAAATGGAATTTCCTCTATGAAACATAGCTAAGAATTCTAATAACAATGTGTAAAATTCCTGGAAAGGTTTTAAAATGCAAACAGAGAATTTTAGCATTTGTCCTGGAGGAAATAGGGAGTATTTGGAGTTTCTTGAATCCTTATGGGCAGACTTGTTTTTTAAGATCAATTTGACAATTGAATGAATAATGGATTGGAGGGACCAGCTAGGTGCTAGGTCTATAAACAGAAGGTCCTTGGTTCAAATCTGATCTCAGACACTTCCAAACTATGTGACTTAATCTCCATTGCCTAGCACTTACCACTCTTCTGCCTTGAGCCAATGCACAGTTTTTCATTTAAGATGAGTTTAAAAAAAAAAAGAATGGGTTGGAATGGGGAGCAGTTTCACATCAGTCAGTTGGCTATTGCAATGGTCTTTTTCTGACTTGATGAGAAACTGGTCCAGGCTTGTGGCAGGGTCAGAAGAGCTGTCAGAAGTGTCAGAGAGTAGGCATATATCAGACACTTAGAGTGTTCACTAGTTTCCTCCATCCCTGGAAGTCTCTGCCTTCTCATCTCCATCTTCCCACTTCCATCAAGTTTTAGGCAAAACTTCACCTTCTACAAGAAGCTTTCCTTACTCTCCTTTAATCCTGCCTTTTGAGATTATTTCCGAATTGCCCTTGCTATATATTGTTTGCCCCGTCTCTAGGCTGAGAGCAGAAATTGTCTCTTGCCTTTAGTTGTATCCAGTAGAGGAGACTATATGCAAACAACTAGGTATAAACAAACCACCTTTAGGCTAAGTAGTAAGCAATCAACAGACAGAAGACCCTAGGAATGAAGTGGCATTGGGAAAGGTTTTCTACAAATGGTGGGATTTTATCTGGGACTTAAAGAAAACCCAGGAATCTAGATGGGAGAACATTGTTTAAGGAACAACCAGAAGGTCAGTGTCACTCCACTGAAGAGTTGTATCAAAGGCTTCAGAGAGGTCAAGAAGGATGAGAACTAAGAAAAAAATCGAATTTAATTTGTGATTAAAAGGTCATTGATAATAACTCTGGAAAGAGTAGTTTTAGTAAAATGATGAAGACAAAAGTTGTATTATAGAACTTAAGAGATAGTAGAGGATGTAGAGGCTTCAAAATAGACACTTAATGAATGTTATATTTAACTGATTGAATAACATGTTGCAAAGTGATCAATAGGACTTGATAACATGATAAATGGGACATAAAAGAGTCAGTACTTGAGGATTACACCTAGTTTACAAGCCTGGGAGGATCAAGATAATTTCAACAGTAATAGGGAAACTGGGAAGAGTAGAGGTTTATATTTTTTTTGGGGGGGGGGAAGAAGATGAGTTCAGTTTTAGATATTTTGAGGTTAAGATGTCTATAGAACATTGAATTCAAGATGGCCTTTAAGTGATTAGAGATTTTAAGACAGGGCAACAAAAAGTAAGTGATCTACTGGTAAATAGTTTATTAAAAAATTAGTATATTCAAGTAGTAAAAGACAATGGAAAATAAGTATGAGAAATTCAGAGAAATAAAGAAAGAATCATGTAAATTTTTCAGAGTAAAATAAACAGAATAACATGCATGATAACTAAATCACCGTGAAGGAAAAAAATATCAGCGAAAAACAGGAACTCCAAATAACTGAAAAACAAAGATTCCACAGAACAAAATGAAATAATCCCTTTCCCCCCATAGATGATGCACTGGAGTGTTGCTGGAAGAGATGTTTTGTATATGCAATTACTTAGAGTTTTTTGTTTATTTGTTTTGGGTTTTCAAAAGAAATAGGGTTCTTTGTGAACAGACTATCAGGGAAAATGTTTAAAAACAAAACAAAACATTGTTCTTGAAAAACAAGTAAGGAAACATACCTTCCATCTCCAAGCAGAGTATTGGAGGGCTAAAAGGGTAGAAGGTTGCATATATATTTGTTACTTTAGAATCTTTTTTTTACTTTTTTTTTTCTTCTAGGCAAAGTAGTATTCAATATGGAAGGTCGATAGTTCCTCTGATGAGAAATGACTACATAATGCAAAGATAAAAAGTTATCAGAAAATATCTATGTATTTTATTCATACTTCTATTTTGTCTATATTCTTTATCTCTCTATCAATCATCTAAATGTACATATATTCATAGGTATATATATATCATATATATGTTTTGTTTATATATGAAAGTATATACATAAACATAGATAGATACATATATTTTGTCCACATTCTTGGATCATTATTATCTGTCTGTATGCCTATATATCTGTCTGTCTATCTATCTATCTATCTATCTATCTATCTATCTATCTATCTATCTATCTATCCATCCTTCTTTCTTTTTCTTTCTCTTCTTTCTTTCTTTCTTTCTTTCTTTCTTTCTTTCTTTCTTTCTTTCTTTCTTTCTTTCTTTCTTTCTTTCTTTCTTTCTTTCTTTCTTTCTTTCTTTCTTTCTTTCTTTCTTTCTTTCTTTCTTTCTTTCTTTCTTTCTTTCTCTCTCTCTCTCTCTTTCTTTCTTTCTCTCTCTCTTTCTTTCTCTCTTTCTTTCTTTCTCTCTCTCTCTCTTTCTTTCTTTCTTTCTTTCTTTCTTTCTCTCTTTCTTTCTTTCTTTCTCTCTTTCTGTCTCTCTCTCTCTCTTTCTTTCTTTCTTTCTTTCTTTCTTTCTTTCTTTCTTTCTTTCTCTCTCTCTCTCTTTCTCTTTCTTTCTTTCTTTCTTTCTTTCTCTCTCTCTCTTTCTTTCTGTCTCTCTCTCTCTTTCTTTCTTTCTTTCTTTCTTTCTTTCTTTCTTTCTTTCTTTCTTTCTTTCTTTCTTTCTTTCTTTCTTTCTTTCTTTCTTTCTTTCTCTCTCTCTATCTATCTGTCTGTCTATCTATCCCTCTTTCTATTTGTCCATTGATCAATCAGTCATCTATCTGTACATATTTTATAGGTACAAATGATGAATGTCTCTATGATCTACATAGATTATGCATACATACATTTATATGTAAGCGCATGATCACATCTATATGTGCATATAAACACACTTAGAACATTCTGTATGTTTAGAACACACACCCACATACAAACATTTAAAACAGCCTTCTCCAAGTCAGGTAAGGTGTTTAGCTGGTCACACGGTTTCATGAAGATCAGCTAATTCTTTACTGCTCCAAAGGGTCTTTTGTAGTTGTTTGTTTCCCCATAGGATGCCCCTGTGCTGTATCTGGAATAGCATTTGAACCAAGGGACCTGAGGATGACATGGTGATTATCATTTTTTATTGGATAATGATAGTAGCATGATCCCTCTGAACTCCACAGGCTAGAACTTGATGAGCTATGGATTACTGTTGCCACAAGGCTTCCATTTTTGCTCAGTGTGTTTCCTTTGTGTATCTATCTATGAGGACTAAAACATCTTTTTTTTAATAAGAAGACCTAAGCTGTGCTTAATATCCAGTGAAGTCCCACTTTGCTCCTCAGTGTTCTCTGTTTGAATCCAATTATATTAATTTCCTTGTAAATTTTGTGAATGGACCATCAAGATGACAGGAGGAAACTTGGTCAGCATCGAACTCAGTACTATGTCAGAGCAGTTCAGGGATGAAAACAGCTGGGGATCATATTTGGATAGAGTTGGGCAGATGCTCTGGTTAGCCCCATATTGTGTGGTGCAGAATTATGAAATGGGCTATAGATATCATGCCACTAATTGTGGGAAACTCTTGTGAGCAATTAGATACTTTGCAGGTATACTCCCCCCCCACACACACCCACAGAGACTTCCACAAACAAGAGTTCACTTGCCTCCTGCTTCCAAAATAATAATGGTAAACTCACTAAAGAAAGTTTTAGCTGTTAAAGAGGTAAGATTTCTAAATTCATCATCCCCAAGGAGTCTGTGTTAGTTTTGAATTGTTTTTTCCCTCCATGAAGTGAGAAAAACAACTGTCAAACAGAACTCTTTCTACAGCACTCGGTGGTAATAATGTTGGTGCATTCTCCAGAGGGATAGTAAGATGATACTCAAAAAAAAAAACCCCATTATGCATACCCTCCTTTCTGATAAAGCAAATGAAACACTTAGAAAGATGAGAAGAGATATATTTAATGAAATAGCTTGGTGTTGGCTGTTTATGAAATGACTTTGTCTTAAAAAGAATAAAAATGGGTGATTACTTATTATTTTCCCAGAAGAAGGCAAAGAAATATTGTGTACTTGGTTTTCAACAGTTGTTTTTTATTTCTTTTCATCCCTAAAAACTCCTTCAGGAAATATTTAAAATATTTTTCTTATGCTCATGTTAGGGAAATAATGGAATGAAAGAAAATACAGTCATTAAAAAAAGTTTTCTCCTGTAAAATATCTCATATATATATATACATATATATATATTATACATATGTATTTATATACACACATATATGTAATGTTTCAGTTCAGTTATTATTAATGAAAACAAGTCATTCTAGTTTTCAAATTGTAATGAACTATCACAACAAACATAATAAAGGAATAGCAAGTGATTGTTAACCACAGTTTTGCTTTGTCATTTAGTCTTTAAAATGGATTCCCTGTGGAAAGTCACCTTATATTATAAGGGTTTGAAAAAATGACTTGGAATGAATCAGAGTTAATGTCTTCTTTCTTTCCTCAATTACAGTGTGATGTTGAAAATGTCACTTCATATCTCAATTTCTCCATAACAGTAATAGTTCACATATTTAATATGTTTTACAAAGCACTTTTCTCTCACAACAATTCTTGAGGAAATTAGAGCAAGGCTGATTTTCTTCATATAAGTAAAGATGTGAGGACTCAAAGGATGAAGTAACTTCATCAAAGTCATATATGCTGTTTGGTAGAGAAACCAAGCTTTGAATCTGGCTCTAATTTTGCCAGTCTTCCTGGTTGTATCACACTGTCTCTTAAAAATATCTTAAACTTAAGCACAAAAGAAAAGGAGCATACATATACAAATAGCCAAACACAAAAAGAGTATTTATAAATTTAGTTATTTGTATGAATGTTTATTCTTTTTCCCTTCCAATGAATGCCCAATCAAATTGAACAATTAAACAAATAATTAAACAAAGTTAAAAAATAACAACTTTATACTATGTACAAAAATCTACCAAAACATTGGTTATTTCCAAAAATGTATGGCTTATTCTGCACTTTTAAGTCCATCTCCTCTCTCTGGGGAGATTCATTCCAGATTCATTGTTTAAAACTTAATGAATCAGAATTCTGTAGTCTTTTTTTGAATTGTAATACCCTATCTATTTTTAGATTTTAATCCCCCAAAGTGTTAACTCAGTATTTAAAGTAGATCTACCCATTTTGATCACAAAAACATGTGAACTAGCCACAAAAAGGTGTGAATACCCAATTCATGCATTGAGTGGGAGGTGTGTGAAAGAGTGGGCAGTTCTGGAGAGGAGCATCTGCTGTGATTGGTAGATGTAAAAATTTAGGGGGGGGAGTGACATAAGAGAAAAAGGTCTTTAAATAGAGGAAACAGAGGCATACAATAGATCATTCAGTCACTCAGAGTTGGACTGAAACACAGATACTAAAGGAGAGACTGGAAGACAGACACTCAGACTTGGAGTCAAGACACTTGGCTGTGGAACTGGACCCCTGGAGGAGCTCATGCAGGAGACCTCAGACTGCTTTCCTTTTAGATGGTTACCATGGTGAATGTAAAGGCTGATTTAGTTCCTTGCCCTTTCTGGAGGTGTGAACCTCCAAGAAAGGCACATCATCTTGAGATGTCTTTTCCCTGGCTGGGGCTTAGAATTTCTACCAGGCTCAAAGGAAGCCAGAGCGCTCGCTCTCTCTCTCTCTCTCTCTCTCTCTCTCTCTCTCTCTCTCTCTCTCTCTCTCTCTCTCTCTCTCTCTCCCCCTCCCTCCTTCTCTCTCTCTCTCTCTCTCTCTCTCTCTCTCTCTCTCTCTCTCTCTCTCTCTCTCTCTCTCTCTCTCTCACACACACACACACACACTCTCCCTTTCCCTCTCCTTTTCTCTCTTCCTTAATATCTTTCTCTATTGTAAAAATAAACTACCATAAATTCTATTTTACTTTAATAATTCATTGTAGGATTTAGTAATTAAATCCCTGGCAACCACCAATTAAATATTCAAGTCCAACTAAAAATTTAACAAGGCAATTGGCAAAAGAAGGATTTTTTTTTATTTTATCTATCAATGATTATATGAAAATATACTATGAATCACTAAAAAGAGAAATGTAGTAATAGTGACACAAAAAGAAAGGAAAAATCATCAATGAAACATTTCCAAAATATGTATTAGCACCCAAAAATAAGTTCAAAAGCTTACATAGTGTAACAATTAAAATTAGTTTCTCTGCCAAAAGTATTGTATTTTTATGAGGTTTATTAAAGATTTAGAAATAAAGAAAATACAAAATAAGAAAAGCATGTGTCTAGGAGGGCTGAAAAGCCCATTCAATTTCACTTACTACATCTTGAGAGATGGGTGTGCTTAGAGCAGAAGCAGGGAGAGGGGTGAAGTAGGCAAAGAGTCAGTTTAAATACAAATTGTGTTCTCGCACTCAGGAGAGGATTCTGGTGATATTATAGGGAATTCTGGGAACTACCAAGGACTTCTGGGAATTGAAGTCTGGGGTTCAAATCTCCATTTTACAACAGTCAAGGTAGTGTTGTATTTTCCTTGTTAAACTCAATATATATATTAATAATATATATCCTTGTTAAACTTAATATATATATTAATAATAAACTTAATATTAATAATAATATTAAAAAGACTAAGCTGTGGGTAATAACTTGATGGTTTCATACACAACCCTTATTTTCTGTCCCTCTTTCTATGTGAAAATATTTATTTTTGTTAATGATTGAGAATCATAGTACAAAATATTTAAAAAGTAAAATACATGAAATATTTTCTAATTATACTTTATACAAACTAATTGAGGATAAAAAGTATGGACATCCTGTTTCCACTTTGATATTAAGTATACTTTTTGTAATTATCTGTATGGGTTTCTTCAACTAAATGAAGACAAAAGAAAACATCAGGAGATGGTTGTTTATCTTCCATTTTTGATACCTTTTCAATTTTAACTTAGCTTAACTATAATTTTCTCTTTAATTGTAGATTGATCATTTGTTATGAACCTATTTTTTAAAATGAAAGTTTGAATATGAAAAGACTAAATGTTTCTGTTTTTAATTTAGAATAGGAGGAATGCCTTTGAAGAGCCTTCTTTTGGAATGCCAGACCTTTGCCTGAAAAAGTCTTAGTAATGTTTCCTTTATTTTAATTATTTATTAGTATTTAGTTAATGTAATTAGAGGGTTATTATTGTGATAACAAAACAACAACTAATATTTTATGGCACCTACAGGACAGGCACTACACTATATTATCTTATTTTATCCTTGCAACAAACCTGGAAGTTAAGTGCTATTATTATCTACATTTTAAAGATGAAGAAACTGAGGCAAATAATGGTTAAGTGACTTGACTAGGGTCACACAAGTAGTAAATATTTGTTGGTTGGATTTGAATTCAGCTCTTCCTGACTACATATCCAGCTGTCTGCTAATATCAAGTTGAATCAAATCTCTTTCCAAACTCAGGCCTTTCACATGGTTTAAAAAATTCTTCCTATTCAGATTTTTAAAAATTACATAGCATTTGTGAAAAATAAGCTTATTCTCCTTATGCCTGTCTGCTCAGTCCATGTAAGGAGAGTCATGTTAAGACCCTGATATCATAGTTCTCAAGCAGTTTCTGCCTCTAGAAAATGATTTATTAACTTGAGTTCAGCTGACTTTTTGCTTTTGTTGTTGATGACAAAAGGCATGTTTAAGCATGTTAAATTGGCTTAAAATAGTGGGCCTAAATGATGGTTTAAATGTAGCAGTACTTGCTGCCAACACACATCTCTTCTTTGTGTTGTGTATGAGGAATGGTTAATCTGACCTCAAAGAAAAGAAGCATGTGTTTCACTAGATAAGGTCCGAGAGATGAATGAGTCTGTCTGCTGTGGAGCTTTTGCTGGTGGGAGAGAAAGGGTGGGAAAAAAAGGACGTGCTGTGGTGGGGGTAATAGAGGAAAGTAAGAATCACACAAGCTGGTTTCTAAAAGGAAAGGTTGAAATAGAACTGAGAGACGACAGAATGGAAAAGGAGAAGGGTGAATGTATTGCTGATGGGAATATAAAGGAAGCAGAGGTATTTTGGCAGACACTCAACTCTCTGGGGTCATATTTATTTTTGCTCCTTAGTAAATGACCTCAAAGTACAGAACAGCCAATTGGACTGTTCTAATTAATTAGGCTGTCAAAAATAAATAAGTGAATGAACCAGTACAATTTAGGGAATATAGTTCATCAATTAGAGAACTCCATAGACCTTGCCATCCACCAGTTCAGGGATATGTCTCTATGTGGCAAGTGAACTGAATTAAGACTGTAAGATCCTCTAGTTTGGCACATCTCACCCTTGTAAAAACATTATGTTGCAAAGATTTGAAAGCTGAGGTGTCACTGATTGGAATATGTGGACCAACCAGAAAGAAAAAGGATGATTATAGCTATGGTCCTACATGTAGGCTACCATGATGAGACCAAAAAAAAAAAAAAAACACAACTTTTTTCTATCTCTTTCTTATACGATTCTAGTTGTTATTCTTCCTCCAGTTCAAAATCTTTTTAAAATATTTTATTTATAATTTCCCCCTATGCCATATTTTCCCTTTTATCTCTCCATCTTAACCTTTCAGAAAACCAAACTTTTAAAGGACTTTTAAGAGGAGGAAGTAAAAGTTAGGATGGGGGAGGATGCAGAAGAGAAGAAAAACTTGATGGCACTGATGAAATATTTCAAATAAATTTGGTTATATCCAAAGTTCAATACCCACAGATCCAAGCCTTTGCAAAAGAAATCAGGATAGGTGTTGTCTTATACTTCCTCATTGGGGCCAGATGTGTTCTTTTTTGAACTCCTTTCTTTTTGTCTTAGACTTGATACTAAGTAGTAGTTCCAGGGCAGAAGAAGGCTAGGGAATTGATGTGAAGTGACTTGCCCAGGGCCACACAGCTAAGAAGTGTCTGAGACCACATTTGAAGCCAGCATCTCATGTCTCTTTTCACTGAGTCACCTACTTCCCCCCAAATGTGTTCTTTATAATTTTGCAACATTCAGTCTCAATTCTGAATTCTTTACTTTTTCTTCCTTACTCTCATTCCAAATGTGTTTATATTCAATTTCAGGAAAAATGATTTAGGTAGCTGCTCTTATTCCTTCCCTTCATTCAGTTATTTTTTCTTCTCTTATTGCTAGTTAGCATTTCTAGTACAATATTTAATAATAGTGGTGATAATGGGCATCCTTGCTTCATTCTTGCTCTTACTGGGAAGGATTCTGGCTTGTTCCCATTGCAGATGATACTTCCTTATGACTTTAGATGACACTACTTGTCATTTTAAGGAAAGGTCAATTTATTACTAGGCTTTGTAATATTTTTAATAGGAATAGATATATTTTTTCAAAGATTTTTCTGCATCTGTTGAGATAATCAGATAATCACATAATTTTTATTGGTTTTGTTAGTGATATGGTTATATAGGCTAATAGTTTACCTAAAGTTAAATCAGTTCTGCATTCCTTTTATTAATGCCACCTAGTGATAGTGAATGATGCATGTAATAATATTGCTATTGTCTCCTTGCTAGTATTTTATATAAATTTGTTGCATTCATTAAGGAAATTAATTTATAATTTTCTTTCTCTGTTTTTTTCTCTCCTTGGAAATTAGTTTATAATTTTCTTTCTCTGTTTTTTTTATTTTCTCTCCTTGGCTTAGGTATCAGTACCTATTTGTGTCATAAAAGGAATCTGGTAGGATTCCATCTTTGCCTATTTACCCCAAATGTTTATATAGTATTGAGATTAATTGTTCTTTGATAGAATTCAGTAGTGTGACTCTGGAGTTGTTTTTTTTTAGGAATTACATTGATGGCTCATTCAATTTCTTTTTCTGAAACAGAATTATTTAAGTATTCTATTCCTCCCTTTGTTAATCTGGAAATTTATATTTTTGTAAATATTCACCTATTTTGCTTAGATTGTCATATTTATTGACATATAATTGGGCAAAATATCTCCTAAAAAGTCACCCTTTGTATTTTTGATCCTGGTAATATGATGTTCTTCTTTCCTTTTAAAAAATCAAATTATCCATTTTTTTCATAAAATCAACTCCTAGTGTCAAATATTAGTTTAATGATTTCCTTACTGTCAATTTTATTACTTTCTTCTTTGACTTTCAGAACTTCCAAATTGGTCTTTAACTGGGGATTTTAAATTTGTTCTTTTTCTAGTTTTTAGAGTTTCATGCCCAATTCATTGATCTACTTTTTCTCTATTTTATTTATATAAGTGTTTAGAGATATACAATTTTCACTAAATATTGCTTTAGCTATATCTCATAAATTTTGATATGTTTCCTCATAGTTCTCTTTAATGGAATTATTGGTTGTTTCTATTATTTGTTCTTTGCCTCAACCCCTTTTAAGAATTAGATTAATTTTTTATACCAAGATGAACTCAGAATGGGTGAATGGCCTGAATATAAAGAAGGAAACTATAAGCAAATTAGGCAAACACAGAATTGTATACTTGTCAGATCTTTGGGAAAGGAAAGACTTTAAAACCAAGCAAGAGCTAGAAAAAAATCACAAAATGTAAAATCAATAATTTTGATTACATCAAATTAAAAAGTTTTTGTACAAACAAAATTAATGCACCCAAAATTAGAAGGGAAGCAACAAATTGGGAAACAATCATCATTACAAAAACTCCTGACAAAGGTCTAATTACTCAAATTTATAAATAGATAAACCAACTGTACAAAAAATCAAGCCATTCTCCAATTAATAAATGGGCAAGGGACATGAACAGGCAGTTCTCAGCCAAAGAAATCAAAACTATTAATAAGCACATGAAAAAGTGTTCTACATATCTTATAATCAGAGAGATGCAAGTCAAAACAACTCTGAGGTATCACTTCACACTTAGCAGATTGGCTAACATAACAGCTATGGAAAGTAATGAATGCTGGAGGGGATGTGGCAAAGTAGGGACATTAATTCATTGCTGTTGGAGTTGTGAATTGATCCAACCATTCTGGAGGGCAATTTGGAACTATGCCCAAAGGGTGATAAAAGACTGTCTGCCCTTTGATCCAGCCATAGCACTGCTGGATTTGTACCCCAAAGAGATAATAAGGAAAAAGATTTGTACAAAAATATTCATAGCTGTGCTCTTTGTGGTGGCCAAAAATTGGAAAAAGAGAGGATGCCCTTCAATTGGGGAATGACTGAACAAATTGTGGTATATGTTGATGATGGTATACTATTGTGCTCAAAGGAAGAATAAAGTTGAGGAATTCCATGGGGACTGGAACAACCTCCAGGAATTGATGCAGAGTGTGAGGAGCAGAACCAGGAAAACACTGTACACAGAGACTGATACACTGTGGTACAATCGAATGTAATGGACTTCTCCATTAGTGGCAATGCAATGACCCTGAACAACTTGGAGGAAACTACGAGTAAAACCACTATCCACAGCCAGAGGAAATGCAGTGGAAGTAAAAGTACAGAAGAAAAACAACTACATGAATACATGGGTCAAAGGGATATGGTTGGGAATGTAGACTCTAAATTAACATCCTAGTGTACACAGCAACATGGAAATAGGTTCTGATCAAGGACACAAGTAATTCCCAATGAAATTGCGTGTTGGTTGTGGGAAGAGTGGGTGGAGGGGAGGGAAATAATGTGATTATTGTAGCCAAGGAATAATGTTCTAAATTGACCAAATAAATTAATTCAAATGGGAAAAAAAGAATTAGATTCATTTTTAATTAACTTTAAATTTGTCTTTTTGTGGACCCTCATTGATTATAATTTTTATTGCATTATAATTGAAAAAGGATGCATTTATTATTTTTGTTTTTCTGTATTTGGTTGTGAGGATTTTATGCCCTAATATATGGTTAATTTTTGTTTAGGTGCCATTTACTACTGACAAGATTTATTCCTTCCTATTCCCAATCAGTTTTCTCTATAGATCTAGTAAGTATAACTTTTCTATACTTCCATTCACTTCTTGAACTTTAGTTTTGAGAGTGGAAAATTGAAGTCTCCCACAAGAATAGTTTTTCTCTCTATTTCCGCCTGTAGCTCATTTAATTTATTGGGTACATATGTTTAGATTTGATATTACTTAATTGTTTCTGGTATCTTTATCAAGATACAATTTTTTTAACTTATCTCTTTTAATTAGATTTGTTTTCACTTTAACTTTGTCCAAGATTGTGATTGCCATCCCTGATTTTTTTTCTTTTACTTCAGCTGAAGCATGATAAATTCTGCTCCAGCCCCTTACCTTTACTATCTGCCTCCCTGAGTAAAATGTGTTTCTTGTAAACAAAGTATTCTAAGATTATAGTTTTTCACCCAGTCTACCATCCACTTATTTTTTATTGATGAGTTCATCCCATTCACATTCACAGTTATGATTACTAAATATGTAATCCATAAATCTCATTTCCCCCTTTTTATCTTATTCTTTCTCCTTTCATTTTATCCATCTTCCCAAGTGTTTTTCTTTTAACCACTACCCCAAACACATTTTAGCCTACCTTCTATTATATCTCTTCCTTTTCTTATTTACCTCCTACTTTTCTGTAGTGTAAGATAAGTTTATATATCAAAATGAGTATGATTGTTATTCCCTCTATGAACCAATTCTGATGAGAATAAGATTTAAGCATTGCCTATCGACACCTTCATCCTTCCCTCTACTATAATAGATTTTTGTATATCTTTAAATGAGATAATTTACTCCATTCTACCTCTCTTTTCCCTTTTCTTTCCTTTACACTTCTTGATTTTTTATATCATATTATCCAATCAACCTACTCTCCCACCCTCTGTCTAGGTATACTCCTTCTAACTTTCCTAATAATGCTAAAAATGGAGTTATAAGTATCCTCTTCCTCTAAGAGAATATAAACTATTTGACCTTACTGATCCCTGAAATTTTCTTTCTTATTTACCTTTTTATGCTTCCCCTGAGTCTTGGATTTGAACATCAAATTTTCTGTTCAGATCTATTTTCATTAAGAGTATTTGGAAATCAATTTTATTAAATGACCACCTTTTCCCTTGAAAGACTGTATACTCAGTTGTCCTGGGTAGGTGATTCTTGGTTGTAAACCTAGATCCTTTGTCTTCTGGAATATCATATTACACACCCTCTGATCCTTTAATGTTAGCTCCTGCATAATGCTGACTTTGGCATCATGTTTTTTTAAATTGTTTCTCTCTGGATGTTTATAGTATTTTCTCCTTGGCTTGGGAACTCTTGAATTTGGCTATAATATTCCTGGGAATTGTCATTTGGGCATGTATTTCAGGAGGTTATAAGTGGATTCTTTCAAATTCTATTTACCAAGTTGGTCAAGAATATTAAGGCAGTTTTTCTTTGGTAATTTCCTGTAATATGAGATATAGACTTATTATTTTTCATCATGATTTTCAGTTAGTCTAATAATTCTAAAATTGTCTCTCCTGGGTCAATAGTTTTTCTAAAGAGATTTCTATGTTTTAATTTTTATGAGTTTATTTTGTCATTTCTTGGGTTCTCATGATATCATTAGGGATTACTTTTTGACTGAGCTTTTGAACCTCTTTTTCCATTTGGCCCATTCTACTTTTTTAATAAAATATTTTCTTAATTGTATTTTTGTACCTATTTTTTCCATTGACCAATTCTGTTTTTTACACTATTTCTTCAGTATTTTTGTGCCCTCTTTTCTTTTTTAATTTTTGAAAATTTTATTCAATTAATTAATTTAGAATATTTTCCCATGGTTACAAGATTCCTGTTCTTTGCCTCCCTTACCCCATACCCAACAAAAAATTCCACTAGGTTTTACATGTGTCATCGATCAGGAACTATTTCCATATTATTGATATTTGCACTACTGTGCTCATTTAGAGTCTATATCCCCATCAACCCATGTGATCAAAGGATTGATTTTCTTCTGTGTTTTTATTCCCACAATTCTTCCTCTGAATGTGAATTGTGTTCTTTCTTATAGGTCTCTCAGAATTGTCCTGGATCATTGCATTGCTGCTAGTAGAGAAGTCCATTATGTTTGATTGTACCATGGTGTATCAGTTTCTGTGTATAATATTCTCCTGGTTCTGCTCCTTTTATTCTGCATGAATTCCAATCAAATTATGTCATTCCAGTTCACATGGAATTCCTCCAGTTTAATATTACTTTGAACACAGCAGTATTCCATCACCAGCAGGTAACACAATTTGTTCAGCCATTACCCAATTGAAAAGCATCCTCTCATTTTCCAATTCCTTGTCACCACAATATGAATATTTTGCTACAAGTCTTTTCCCCTATTATCTCCTTGGGGTACAAACCCAGCAGTGCTATGGGTGGATCAAAAGGTAGGGAATCGTTTAGCACCCTTTGGTGTGCCCCACTAATCCATTGATATTTTTTATTGTTTTCATTTCTTTCAATGTGGGTTGGGGTTTGGAGTTTCATCTTGGTCTTGGGCAAGGGCTCTGGGTCTCACTCTAGTCTTTTGCCAGGCAGATGCACTGTTGATGATCTGCTTTTTTTAGACAGGGTTTTGAGATCTCAATGTTGACTTGGGCCAGGGTTTAGAACCTCAAGCTTGGGTGAGGGTGGTGTGGGATGCATGATTTCTCTTGGCTTGAGCTGGTGATCTTGGTGTGTCCTTGCTGTATTTCCCTCTCCCTCCAGTGAAACTGAGCCTCTTTCTCTAATGTTAAAATTGTTTTCTGCAGGAAAATTGCCTCACTCTTCCTTGGTTGGTTCTACCATACCACTACTCATTTTGAAGCATTATTTTAAGGTAGGTTGAAAAGAATTCTCAGAGAAGTATGAGCTTTCTGTGTCTCTAATTTGCCATCTTGGCTCTGCCTCCATAAAGCTTATTTTTCTTAATATGTGGTTCTATGTTTTACATCCATATACTTCCATGATCTAATTCAGGGGATTTCATTTGGAAGTTAAAGCAAGAGTCACCTAGTCTAAACTACATGTGAAGTAGACATTCTTTCTTTGGCATCACTGGAAAGTGGCCAATCTTTTAAAGATGCCCTATGAGGAGGAACTCTATTTTTAAGGCAAATGATTTTATCTAGAAGAAGCTCTAGTTATTAGGATAGAATTCCTTATACTGACCCAAATCTGACTCCTTGCAAATTCTATCCATCTCTTCTATATCTTCTGCCTAGAACTGAATAAAGGAAATCTTCACCCACTTTTATATAAGACAAGCTATTTGAAGAAGCAGCTGTGACAGAGTGAATGAAGATTTACACAAGCCAAGATGACCCAGTTTCAAATTGCACCTCAAATATATTGAGTGTGTGAATTTAAGGAATCCTCTTAACCTTTTATTATTCTAGATAATTATCTAAGATCATAACCAACAGTGAAGGAAAAGAGAATTATCTCATCTAAGACTTTCATTTTCCAATGAAATCACAATTCCATTCCATATCTTGGTATTTCTGAATTTTTCTTTTCTTCTAAGCATATATTGTCACTTCTTTCAACCTTTAATTTTTATGAATACCGATAGGACCTCACCTTTAGCCATGTTTCTTCAGGGATTCAGAAAACTAGAACATTTTTTTTACCTGAATAATCCTTATTTATTCTTTTTTTATAGTATTTTATTTGATCATTTCCATGCATTTTTCATTAAAGACAAAGATCATTTTTTTTCCTCCCTCCCATCCCCCGTGGCCGACGCGTGATTCCACTGGTATCATATGTGTTCTTGACTCGAACCTATTGCCATGTTGTTAGGATTTGCCTCAGAGTGTTCGCTCAGAGTGGGGATTCAGAAAACTAGAACATTTTTTAAAGCTTATTGTCCACTGAGAGAGACAATGATGTTGTGGATGGAATGCTAGAAGAACTATATTCAAATCTTAACTCAAATTTTAGCAAATACAAATAAATACTTAAACTTTGTGGGCCTCAATTTTTTCATTAATGAAATGGGTACAATTATATATATATATATATATATATACACACACACACACACATATATATATATATATGTCATAATCATTTAATAAAAGCAGTTTCATAACCTTAAAGTTCTTATACCAGCTTTTATTATTGTGTTGTGTTCCTCCACACAAAGAAGGTCATTTGTACTCTCAGAGATCTGTGCAACATTGAACATCATCCCAAAGCAAATGGAGGTGCCCCTTTATCCTTCTTTTGTCACAATCTTCTACCCCAAAGTTTAGGTTCTTTGGAAAAAATGAAGCTATCTTTAATATTAAGCATTCTTGTAAATTAATAAGGTCAATGATCAGATCTTGATATAAACTTTATCTCCTGGGTTCAGGTCATGCAGAGAAAAGTCTAATGGTCCAGCTTGTACTGCAGCTCCGGATTCATGAAGTTCACATAGTTTGTGCTATAACTCCTGTATATAGGAAGCAATAGTAATATCTTCCCCTAATAGTGATGTATAAGCTGGGGAGAAAGGCTTAGCCTGTATAGGCGGATGTCCAAAAAGCATCTCAAATGGTGAAATATGTAAGTCTCCTCTAGGCCTGCTTCTAACATAAAATAGGGCCAGAGGGAGAATTTCAGGCCATTTTAAATGGGTCTCAGTGCATAATTTGCCAATCATAGTCTTAAGTTCTTTATTCATCCTCTCCACTTGGCCTGAGCTCTGGGGGTGATATGGAACATGAAATTTTGGAGTTATCCCCAAGCAAGAATATATTTGGTTTAACACAGAATCAGTAAAATGACTCCCTCTATCGGAGTCATTACGTGCTGGCAGGTCAAAACGAGGAATAATTTCCTTTAAAAGTATCTTTGCAACAAAATCTGCTGTGGCTTGGGTTGTAGGAAATGCTTCCGGCCATCTGGTTAGTTGATCTACAATTACTAGACAAAATTTATAACATCCAGCCTTTGGCATCGTTATGAAATCTATCTGTAGATGTTCAAAAGGTGTGTATGCCAGAGGACATCCCCAAAAAGCTTTCCCATCATATGCATGTTGGTTATATGCCTGGCAGATAGGGCAGGCCGAACATACTTTAGAGGCTATAGTAGTTATACCAGGGGCTATCCATACTCTCTTGACAGAGTATGAAGAAAAGAAAAGGCAGGAAAAGGAGCAGAAATCAAAATGCTGGGAAATACACACCTAGTAATAATAACTCTGAATGTGAATGGAATGAACTCACCCATAAAATGCAAGTGAATAGCAGAGTGGATTAGAGTCCAAAACTCTACCATATGCTGTCTACAAGAAACACATATATGAGAAAGGTAGATACACGTAGGGTGAAAGTAAGAGGGTGGAGCCAAATCTATTTGGCATCAACTGACAAAAAGAAGGCAGGAGTCTCAATCATGATATCTGACAAAGCCAAAGTAAAAATAAATCTAGTTAATAGAGATAGGGAAGGTAATTACATCCTGATAAAAGGCAGTATAGACAGTGAGGAAATATCTGTACTCAACATGTATGCACCAAATGGCATAGCATCCAAATTTCTAAA
This sequence comes from Monodelphis domestica, assembly GCF_027887165.1. NCBI lineage: Eukaryota > Metazoa > Chordata > Mammalia > Didelphimorphia > Didelphidae > Monodelphis > Monodelphis domestica. The sequence goes on along the minus strand of NC_077232.1, from coordinate 286,238,531 downwards.
GGAGAAACTAGAGGAACTCAAGGACAAAACAGATAGAAAAACTATACTAGTGGGAGACCTGAACCTTCCTCTATCTGAACTAGATAAATCAAACCAAAAAATAAATAAGAAAGAGGTAAGAGAAGTGAATGAAATCTTAGAAAAATTAGAGTTAATAGACATGTGGAGAAAAATAAATAGGGACAAAAAGGAATATACCTTCTTTTCTGCAGCACATGGTACATTCACAAAAATTGACCATGTATTAGGGCATAAAAACATTGCAAACAAGTGCAAAAGAGCAGAAATAATAAATGCAACTTTCGCAGATCAGAATGCAATGAAAATAATAATTAGTAAGGGAACATGGAGAGGTAAATTGAATATTAATTGGAAATTAAGCAATACAATTTTTCAAAACCAGTTAGTTAAAGAACAAGTCATAGAAACAATTAATAACTTCATTGAAGAAAATGACAATGATGAGACATCCTTTCAAAACCTATGGGATGCAGCCAAAGCAGTACTCAGGGGCAAATTTATATCCTTGAGTTCATATATTAACAAATTAAGAAGGGCAGAGGTGAATGAATTGGGCATGCAAATTAAAAAATTAGAAAGTGAACAAATTATAATTCCTCAGATGAAGACTAAATTAGAGATTCTAAAACTCAAAGGAGAAATTAATAAAATTGAAAGTCAAAGAACTATTGATTTAATAAATAAGACTAGAAGCTGGTACTTTGAAAAAACAAATAAAATAGACAAAGCACTAGTCAGTCTAAGTAAAAAAAGGAAAGAAAAAAACCAAATTGACAGTATCCAAGATGAAAAGGGAGACCTCACCTCTAATGAAGAGGAAATTAAGGCAATCATTAAAAACTACTCTGCCCAATTATATGGCGACAAATATGGCAACCTAGGTGATATGGATGAATGCTTACAAAAATATAAATTGCCTAGACTAAAAGAAAAAGAAATAAATTACCTTAACAACCCCATTTCAGAAAAAGAAATTGAACAAGCCATCAAAGAACTCCCTAAGAAAAAATCCCCAGGTCCAGATGGATTCACAAATGAATTCTATCAAACATTCAAAAAACAACTAATCCCAATATTAAACAAACTATTTTACAGAATAGGCCAAGAAGGAGTTTGAGCAAATTCATCCTACGACACAAACATGGCACTGATCCCAAAGCCAGGCAGGTCAAAAACAGAGAAAGAAAACTATACACCAATCTCCCTAATGAATATAGACGCAAAAATCTTAAATAGGATACTAGCAAAAAGGCTCCAGCAAGTCATCACAAGGGTCATCCACTATGACAAGGCAGGATTCATACCAGGAATGCAAGGATGGTTCAACATTAGGAAAAGCATCCACATAATTGACCTTATTAACAAGCAAACTGACAAAAATCACATGATTATCTCAATAGATGCAGAAAAAGCTTTTGATAAAATACAACACCCATTCCTATTGAAAACACTAGAAAGTATAGGAACAGAAGGGCCTTTCCTAAAAATAATAAACAGTATATATCTAAAACCATCAGCAAACATCATCTGCAATGGGGATAAACTAGAAGCCTTTCCAGTAAGATCAAGAGTAAAACAAGGATGCCCATTACCACCTCTATTATTTAACATTGTACTAGAAACATTAGCAGTAGCAATTAGAGAAGAAAAAGAAATTGAAGGTATTAAAATTTGCAATGAGGATACCAAGCTATCACTCTTTGCAGACGATATGATGGTTTACTTAAGGAATCCTAGAGAATCAACCAAAAAGTTACTTGAAATAATCAACAACTTTAGCAAAGTTGCAGGATACAAAATAAACCCATAAGTCATCAGCATTTCTATATATCTCTAACCCACTTCAGCAGCAAGAATTAGAAAGCAAAATACCATTTAAAATCACCCTAGACAATATAAAATACTTAGGAATCTATCTGCTGAGACAAACACAGGAACTATATGAACACAACTACAAAACACTTTCCACACAGCTAAAACTAGATCTAAACAATTGGAAAAACATTGATTGCTCATGGGTGGGATGAGCTAACATAATAAAAATGACAATCCTACCCAAATTAATTTACTTATTTAGTGCCTTACCCATTGAACTACCAAAAAACTTCTTTATTGAATTAGAAAATACCAAAACTAAGTTCATTTGGAAGAACAAAAGATCAAGGATATCCAGGGAAATCATGAAAAAAAAATGCAAAAAGGAAGGAGGACTTGCAGTCCCAGATCTCAAACTATACTATAAAACAGTGGTTATCAAAACAAATTGGTACTGGCTAAGAGACAGAAAGGAGGATCAGTGGAATAGACTTGGCATAAATGATCTCATCAAGACAGTTTATGAGAAACCTAAAGACCCCAGCTTTTGGGACAAAAATCCATTATTTGATAAAAACTGCTGGGAAAATTGGAAGACCGTGTGGGAGAGATTAGGTTTAGATCAACACCTCACACCCTACACCAAAATAAATTCAGAATGGGTGAATGACTTGAACATAAAGAAGGAAACTATACATAAATTAGGTGAACACAGAATAGTATACAAGTCAGACTTTGGGAAGGGAAAGATTTTAAAACCAAGCAAGACTTAGAAAGAGTCACAAAATGTAAAATAAATAATTTTGACTACATCAAATTAAAAAAGTTTTTATAAAAACAAAACCAATGTAACTAAAACCAGAAGGGAAGCAACAAATTGGGAAACAATCTTCATAAAAACCTCTGACAAAGGTTTAATTACTCAAATTTACAAAGAGCTAAATCAATTGTACAAAAAATCAAGACATTCTCCAATTGATAAATGGGCAAGGGACATGAACAGGCAGTTCTCAGCCAAAGAAATCAAAACTATTAATAAGCACATGAAAAAGTGCTCTACATCTCTTATAATCAGAGAGATGCAAATCAAAACAACTCTGAGGTATCACCTCACACCTAGCAGATTGGCTAACATGACAGCTATGGAAAGTAATGAATGCTGGAGGGGATGTGGCAAAGTAGGGACATTAATTCATTGCTGGTGGAGTTGTGAACTGATCCAACCATTCTGAAGGTCAATTTGGAACTATGCCCAAAGGGCGATAAAAGACTGTCTGCCCTTTGATCCAGCCATAGCACTGCTGGTCTTGTACCCCAAAGAGATAATAAGGAAAAAGACATGTACAAAAATATTCATAGCTGCACTCTTTGTGGTGGCCAAAAATTGGAAAATGAGGGGATGCCCTTCAATTGGGGAATTGCTGAACAAATTGTAGTATCTGTTGGTGATGGAATACTATTGTGCTGAAAGGAATAATAAAGTAGAGGAATTCTATGGAGACTGGAACAACCTCCAGGAAGTGAGGCAGAGCGAAAGGAGAAGAACCAGGAAAACATTGTACAGAGACTGATACATTGTGGTACAATCGAAGCTGATGGACTTCTCCATTAGTGGCAATACAATGTCCCTGAACAATCTGCAGGGATCTAAAAAACACTATCCACAAGCAGAGGATAAACTGTGGGAGTAAAAACACCGATGAAAAGCAACTGCTTGACTACAGTGGTTGAGGGGATATGACTGAGGAGAGACTCTAAATGAACACTCTAATGCAAATACCAACAACATGGAAATGGGTTTGAATCAAGAACACATGTGATACCCAGTGGAATCGTGCATGGGCTATGGGAGAGGTGGTGGGAGGGTGGGGAGGGAAGAAAAGAAAATGATCTTTATTTCCAATGAATAATATTTGGAAATGACCAAATTAAAATAAAAAAAAAAAACTGAAGGAGAATATGTACCTAAGAAATCCCTCTTATTCTATGAAATTGTCCTCATGTTTATAGTTTATTTTCTACCCTCCTACCCACTATTGCCTTTCTCTGGACAATTTCTATTATGTCCATATTGTCCCCAAAATATGGAACTCAGGAAAAATCTTGACACTTACGTGTGCCATATCATAATGCTGATATATGGCAAGCTTATATATAGATCACTAAACCTCCTAGGTTTGTTTCACTGATGCTCTTTTTTAGCCCTTCTTTCCCTCTTAGAATTGATGCTAAGTACCTCCATGGCAGAACAGAGGTAAGACTAGGCAATGGTGGTGAAGCAACTTGCCCAGAGTCATATAGCTAGGAAGTGTCTGAGGCCAGATTTGAACCCATGATCTCTGTATTGAGGGTTAGAGCTCTATTCCACTGAGCCACCTAATTGCCTCCACTGAAACTCTTTTCTAATGATTTCTCCCTCATCCTCTACCTTTGAGGGGAAAGGCATAGTATTTTTAATAGTTTTAAAAAATCACAAATGAAACTCTAATCCAAATAACTTTTATCATCTTAGATGTTTATTCCTCCAGGACACCAAGACCTTTAGAAATTACAGGTCAAATTATCCAGATGCATTAAGGTCCTTTGAGTTATCTGTAAGTTTGATGAAATACCATTTATCACTTTTTTATCACTGTGATTAAAATTTAGAACAGAATAGGAGCAGTAAACTCTTTGGCAAATTAATGTAGATCCTTCTACTCATACATCAAATCTGAAATTGAAGTACCTGGAGTCAAGGACAGAGACTGGTCATACAATTAGTCACACATCTAGACCACATCCAATCCACCTTTTACTAGCTTGGGTAGAATGATGTGATAAGATGATGGACTGTCTTTTACTTTGTTGAAATACAGTTCTTTGTTTATCGCAATTCCATTTATATCTACTTTCTTGGCTTCAACTACCACTCATATGCAGATGAGCCTTTAGCCTTTTGTGCTTTTTGTGGATGATGAACTTCCTGTTTTTTTTTTCTTTTCTAATCACCACTTTTTTAGTATGTTACTTAGTGATCACTTGGTCCTGCTCTAGCCCATGACAGGGGGAAGAGGTTTATGGGAATGGATGTAAATGGGGGAATGGGGATTGCTACATCAATGAAAAGGAGAGGCAGTTTCAGTCTGGTTTTCTCTTGTTTTGACTCTTTCATGAGTTCAATTTGTCTTTAGTTTCTGACAAGGAAAGGGGGAGTGGGGAGAGGCGATAGGAAGTGTTTCCTCCTCACTACATTCCTGATCCTACATGAAACGTTAATTTACCTTGTCAATACTATGCTTACACTGATGATTGACTGCCTTTAGACTTTGCATTTCCTTTCCTGAAGAGGTATTTGAATATTATTCTCAGGGTGGATCTGTGTAGTCTAAGACCATTTTGAGTTGAAGATACTCAGAATTTTTGGGTCTAGAGAGTGGAGCAAGGGATGTATTCCAACACTAAGTACATATAGTTCCTACACACACACACACACACACACACACACACACACACAGACTCCCCAAAGCCCAATTGCAGTTAAAACTTCAGTTTGTGCATGTGCATGCGTACATGCATGCATGCGTGTGTACATGCGTGTGTGTGTGTGTGTTTTCTGAGAGAACTTGCTTATGAATGTTCAGGGTTATTTTGTGAATAAAGTCTTTGCCATCCATACTGATTACATTGATCTAATTTTTAGCTTGTTAGAATACACAGGTGTTGAGTTGGACAGTACGAAACTGGGATGAAATGTATAATGCTTAATAAACAATCCATCAAAGCACTTTATACTCTGATCATGTTTAAGTATCCATCCTTAAGCAAGTTGTAACTAACTAATTATGTGTTAAAAAAGGAAATAATTTTAAGTCATTCTGTCAATGTGCTCCTCTGTGTCTTTAACATTTGTTCTTTCTTTGGTTAGAAAATGAATGCCTATTATATCTGATTCAAATGGTACACGGAGTAGAATATTTCCTGTGGGGAGTCCTAATTACAAGCCATAAGCTAAACTTTAAATAACTTTTCTAAGATTTACCAGGGTGAAGAGCTGAGGTCAAGTTCCTTCAGGACTGAACCTGAGCCAACTCTGTGCATGGATTTAGAGTGGAGACGAGGTCTTGTCAGGACAAATGAATGGACACAGTACCCTAGCCCCTTGGACCCAGTGGCAGCTCTTCTCTTCTTTTTAGAAAAGGAGAAAACATTATTACAAATAATAACTGTTAAGTGCCATTATATGTACTGGAATTCTTTGGGAGGAACCAAGTCCTTTGGGATATCAGTGAGTAGTCATTCCAAAGGAGTGGGAGGGGAAACTTAAGTAATTGGCTAGAGACTAAAGGATAATGAAGCCTGGGGACTGGAATATTTTCTCTTTAGTTTATAGTTCAAATCACTACCAAGTAGTTTGGGACTTTGTGAAGTAGTGGGCATTAAAGTAAAAGAAATGTCACTTCCTGGGCTAAGCTTAATTTGTTATTGTCCTCAAAATCCAATAATCTAGCCACATTGTTTCTTTTTAAATTTTTTTATTTTAATAACAAATTTCCACATAAGTTTTCCAAAGTCATATCATCCATATAGTCTCCCTCTCTTCTTCCTTCCCACCTCCCAGAGCTGACAAGCAATTCAATCTGGGTTATACGTATATTATCATGTGTAAGAGAGAAATCAGATCCAGCATGGAAAAAGAGCAACCCAAGCAGGGAAATGGCAAGGAAGATGGAGAATTCCAGGAAGGAACAAAGAAGAGCTGAGGAGAAAACTGCCAGATCACTTAACTTCTCTTTGGGAGTCCTCCTGGTGTGGTTGGTCTGAGAGAAACCTTTGAGGCAGAAGACCTTTCTGAGCACTGATCACCTCTCAGTGAAACCAAAATCCCTTGGATCCAGCTGAAGGAGTGGATGGGACTTTGTTAGGCAGACTTTCATTCAAAGAAGAATTCTATACATTCACACAGAGAGCCTGAGCCCTCAGGATTTGGGGAAATGGCCAGTTGTTAACTCATAGGGATTTCCCATTTCCCACTTTCCTTATCCAACAACCCCACTCTCCCTGTCTTGTGTGTCCCTTTAGAATAAAAATAATATTCTTCTAAGACAAAGTTTGCTGGCCTCATATCACCAAGGAAGGGAACTGAAGCTTGGGGAGGAAAGCCATACTTTCTCCTCAAAGGAGGAGCATCAACTTCAGTCCTTAACCTTTATACTCAACCCAGTCTCTGTCCCTCTAAAAGACAATTTGTGTTGTCTTCCCTAGGGGAAGAGAGGGGAGGATCAATCTATCCTATCTTTCCTTCTTCTGGCTCTGTCACACCTCTCTCACTCTGTAGTCCCCAAAGTAAACAATAGGCAACCCCATTCTGGACATCTATTACACATGCAAACATATATCATGCAAAAATATTTCCATATTATTCATTTCTGTAAGCAAACAATGTTATAGAAACAAAACCCCAAAACATATACCCAAAAAGACAAGTGATAGCTCATATGTTTTCATCTGCATTTATATTCCAACAGTTCTTTCCCTGGAAGTGGATGGGATTCTTTTTCATAAGTTCTCAGAATTATCCTGGATCATTCTATTGCTATTAGGAGAAAAGTCTATCACATTTGATTGTTCCACAGAGTTACAATTTTTATGTATAATGATCTCCTGATTCTGCTTATTTTACTCTTCACCTGTTTATATATCTTCCAGCTCTTTCTGAAATTATCCTTTTCCTCACTCCTTATAGCATAAAAGTATTCCATCATCATCATTCACCACAATTAAGTCAGTCATACCACAATTGAGGGACATCCATTTAGTTTCCAATTTTTTGCCACCCCAAAAAGAGTAGCTATAAATATTTTTGTACAAATAGGTCCTTTCCCAGTAAAAAAAAAAAAACAACATCTTTGGGATATAGACCCAATAGTGGTATTACTGGATCAAACCGCATGGATTCTTTTATAGGGCTTTGGGCATGTATTTATGAAAATAAAAAAAAATCAGTTTCTGCCCTTATCTTCAACTGGAGAACATAATACATACAAAATTAATTAGAGAAGGCAATTCAAATAGGAGAAACGTACTCCTACTCTGACCTTCCTTAGATTTGTATTTGTATTGATCAAAATTTATTAGGCCAGCAAAAGTGGCATAATGGATAGAACAAATGACTTTGAATCAGGAAATAAAATCTGGGTTTGAATTCTATTTCAGATATTTACTAGGTCTCTGTGTGTGTGTGTATGTATGTTTGTGTATTTGTGCACATGCTTGCTGCAAGTCACAACCTTCTCCGTCACAATTTCTTTTTTAAAATATGAGGTTTTGGCTCAATGACCTTTAAGGTCTGTTCCAGCTCTTTTTGTTGTTGTTGTTGTTGTCGTTGTTGTTTTAAATCATTTTAGTCTTGTCTGACTCTTTGTGAACCCATTTGAATTTTTTCTTTTGGGCAAAGAATATGGAATGGTTTGTCATTTCTTTCTCCAACTCATTTTACAGATGATGAACTGAAGGAGAGTTAGTGACTTGTCCAGGATAAGTTTGTCACAGCTAATAAGCACCCTAAGCTAGAATTGAATTCATTAAGATGAGTCTTCCAGATAAATATTTCATTCACTGTACCGTCTAGCTGCCCTTCCCAACTATATAATTCTATGAAAAATTTCAGGAATTATATTGAAAAGTGCTTCCTTTCTTGTTCAGAAATATAATTATGTTCATATGCTCCCTTTTCTGATGAAGGATTGTGGAAAATTGTAGACTGTGTGATATTAGCACTAATGTAAAATAAAGATGAAGAGAGAGATAAGATAGAAAAATAGAAAGATAGACAGAGATAGATGGATAGATAAATAGATAGTCAAAGTAATAAGCTTGTAAGAGGGGACTCACTGAAAGCTACTATAACGGATCAGCCTATGTCCTTCCTTACACTGAAGAAAGCCTAAGGGAGAGTCAGAATGAATGCTTCCCTGTATCTGAGGGATTTTCTCTCCTACTTTTTTATGTTTTGATGTACAAGCATGGAGTATGCTTGGATGAAGCTGCTATGCTGTTTGGTTGTATGGACTGTGCTCAAAGGATATTGACACATCACTGTCTGGTAGCTTCCTGGCATGATGATATATACATGTCCTGATGGATCTCTCACTCAATAGGTGGCAGTATCAACCAAACCAGCCAAACTCTCCTGCGAGGCTCTGATCCGCACTGTAGACAGATTCTCTGTGGTGGGCTCAGTGGCTAAGAGGGATATGTCTATCAGAGAGGTTAAAGAACACCCTTGTGATCCTGTATTTTTCAAAACTTGAAACTGGCAATAAGGTAACTTAGATCCAAGTAAAGGAAAAACAAATAGAAAATATCTGTTCCGACTTTGTTTCTGGTCAGGTGGGAGGGACGAATGGCTAGAAATTATGCAGAAGTCTGGTTCAGGCTGATTTTTCTCTTGAAAGCTATGCCTTGCACCAGTTTCAACACTCAGGCTCTGGCTGCTCTTATAAAACCACTCCTAGCCTTTGACCCCCCTGGGAGTTAAAAAGGAAAGCAAAGACCCTACTTTTTTTTAAGGTATTTTGAATTTAATGTATGTCAGATAGAAAACTTACCTTCTTACTTCATGTCTCCTGAGACTGAAGGACTAAGAATACATATTCTGATCATTCTAACTTTTGAAAAATGTAGAAAAGTCAAAGTGATGTTTCACAATGTTCTCTGGAAAAGTGTGAATGATTTATGGAGTACTCACTAATTAGTACTCTATTCGGGACTTAGGAAAGGATCATCTTAAAGAGGCTAAATGATGGCCTCATTTGGGTTTGGCCTCATAGGGGGTGGTTTAGAGACACTCAGCTTTCCTTCCACTCATCCTTTCCATCTCTTCACTGATAATTTTCATTTCTTTAAAAATGAATAAACCCCTTTCTATAAATTGGAAATTAAGTTTAAAAACATAGAGGGGCCGTTAGGTGGTTCAATGGATTGAGGGCTTGGGTTCAAATCTGGATTCAGATACTTCCTAATTGTGTCATTCTGAACAAGTCACTTAACCCCATTGCCTAGCCCTCTTCTGCTTTGGAACCAATATACAATATTGATTCTAAGTCAGAAGGTAAAGGTTTCACACACACACACACACACCAAAAAATGATGACACACATTTAAAATTCTTTTCACCTGTTGTAAATCACAGAAAAATCAAGAAAGTGCTGATATTTACATTTGTGATTTTATCTAAATAAGGTAGTAGAAGAATTTAAAAATCAAGCCTGCTTCTATTATTTTTTTCTGATTCAATTCCATCCTCTTTAGGATTTCTCTTGGAGATGGAGAGTTGAGTTTGAATTCTAATAAGGATGAAATGGAAATGTCCTTTTCCATATCTGAATTTGCATGCCTTCCATAGGACCTAAGAACATGTCCAGTTACTTTATGGTCCCACAAGCCAAACACCTATTTCCCTCCTGAATTCATCTTACCTGCTAATGGTGTGTATTTATTTACATTAACAACAATGATAATCCACATTTATGTAGCCCTTCAGAAACTGAATATCAATAGCTCACATTTTAACAGGATTTTTAAATTTTCAAAGTGCTTTTAATAAAACAGCTTCATGAGGCAGACAGAACAAGTATTAATCACTCTTGAAAAGTTTGGAAACTGAGGCTAGATGAGGTGAAGTGATTTCCCCAGTCACAAAACTAGTTTGTAAAGGAGCCCACATTGAAACCAGTCTCTTTAAACTCCTTGGAATTGAAATTCCTTTGATATGTCATTGTGCTAAGCCCTGTGGGTGCAAAGAGAAAAATGAAATAGTCTCTGATCTCTAGAACATTATAGTCACAGGTAACTTGGTGACATGGTTGGAGAGCTGGATTTGAAATCTGGAAGATCTGAGTCCATATATATTGCCTCAGATCCTTAAGGCATGCCTAGCCGAGGCACTTTTTCAGCATTGCCTTGATACTCAAATGAGCACCTCCAAGAGATAGCCTAAGTTACACATTCTTTTTTTTCTTTTAATTTCAAGGTACCTGAAAGGGAAGGTTATAATTTTTGTGACTATTATTTCATGTAGAGAGTTGAAGGCTAATTTGAAAGAAAAGGCATCTAGTTATCTTGAACTTATCAAAAGGGTCCATTAATTTAATTCTGGACAAAAACAGAATGCAATGTCCAGGTAGTCCTGGGAGTGGTGTTGTATATATGCTCATGAATATTTTTTTTTGAAAATTGAGCATTATGAAAATAAATTGTTTTCTACCTCAGCTTTGTTCTTTGCTTGTGCTTGTTGCTTAGCTGCTCTCCCAGCTGGTGTATCTAGCACTGGGACATGGCATGTCAGACTCTATCAGTTATGTTGCCTTCCATGACATCATGGATCAGAGCAGGATATAGATGATGAAAGGAGATGGTATCATCTCACAATATGAGGCCTCAGCTGGGTAACGTCAGAAACCACACTCAAACCATCATTAAAAAGGACAAAGATTGGAGATGAAAAGGCCTGGGAGCTATGCTCCTCAAATTAAATTTGGTCCAGACTTTCTCCTCTACAAAGTTCAGAGAGAATGTAAATGAACCAAAACTGGTTATTTGAGGGGATTCTCTACTGATTGTGCTTCTGGTTTCAATATCAGAGACTTGTTATAGTTGTGTTTTCTGAATTATCTGGTTTAATTAAAGGTGACCAATTTTGTATTACTGGCTTTATAATCAGGAATAGACATTCAGGAAACCAGTGAAAAAAATTAAACTTGGATATCTCTTAAATTTAGGGAAAACATGATTTTAAATGGTGGGACAATAAACCCCTGTATCATAATAAATGATAATAATTTTGTATTGGTCCTGTGACTTGTCAGTCAATTAAATATCATTTATAAAGTATTATATGTGTCAGACATCATTCTAGATTCTAGGTATAAAAATTCCTTTTCTCAAGGAACTCACATTCTATTAAGAGGGAAAATGCATACATATATGCACACTTATTTATATATACACAAACCCTCATATGTGCATAGACATACATATGAGCATATATATTTGTATCTATGTGCATCTATGTATATAGAATATATGTAAATGTAATATATATAGAATAACATTTTATGATATATGCACATATATTAAATACAAAGTGAATGAGAGAGAGAGAGAGAGAGAGAGAGAGAGAGAGAGAGAGAGAGAGAGAGAGAGAGAGAGATTTTGAAGAGAGATTCTAGTAGGTAGAGCATACCAGGGAGAGCATTCCAGGGAATAAAAATGGCTAATGGTCAATGCATGGAGATAGAGACTGGAGAGCTAAGTGCAAGGAACAGGGAGAAGGCTAAAATGTACGTGAGCTATATTGTATTTGGACAAGGGAGAAAGTATAAGAACACTGACTGCAGAGAGACCAATCAAGAGGCAGACCTAAATTTAGGATGATGGCTATTTGAGAAGATAGAAGGGGATGAATTCAAGGGATGTTGGGGTAGAAAGGGCAAGATCTGGTAAATGATTAGATGTGTGTGTGTGTGTGTGTGTGTGTGTGTATCCACAATATATGTGTATGTATGTATGTATGTATCCATCTGTAAAACTCCCTGATTTTCTTTTTTGAAGGGTATTTTTTTCAAAGGAAAAATAACTAGCTAATCTCTATATAGTACCTGATTCCATTTTAGGTGAAAGAAAATCTTCTTGCCTCTAATAAAGGCTAATGATTATCAGTCAAGAGATTCCCAATCAAATGGCTTATTCTAGAACTCTTTGCTGCATACTTACTTCAGGTATTTGGGGCCAGTAAATAGTTTTCTGGATGGTGTTTTATGTCTCTGCTATGCTGAGGTTTTATTAAAGTTAACTAGATAGAGGAAGTCTTTTGTCAACTAAGAATTGTGTAAGGAGAGTAGGTAAAGAACTTAAGCCAAAAGAGAAATTCTTGGAGTTGCAGAAGCTGTTTCCAATTCCTAGGTGAGCCCTAACAGTTGATTCCCTATATCAGGGACTAGCTCCATGGTGACCTCCCCAGCTCTGCCCTCATCCTCACTAGTCTCAATTCAGAAATGGAACTAAGGCAGGTGCAAGAATTTCACAGAGGTACTTCTTATTCATAGTAGAAACAACTGTGCCAAAAATTAATTAAAGGGGCAGCTAGGTGTCTCAGTGGATAGAGAGCCAGGCCTAGAGACAGGAAATTCTGTATTCAAATTTGACCTAAGAGATCCTCATTGTGTCATCCTGGGCCAGTCACTTAATCCCAATCACTCAGCAATCACTGCCCTTCTGCTTTGAATCCAATATTTAGCATTAACTCTGACAAGGTAAGAGTTAAAAATTAGAACTAATTAAAGCAGGAAACTACCAGATTTATCCATATGTGCCATTATGATTATAAATTGCCTTTCCCAATCAACAGGATTTTTCTTAGATACTTCACGTATTATAGTGGTTAGAGAGCTATGACCCAAAGTAAAGAATGTTAGAGTTTGGATTCTCCCTCTAATGCATACTGACTGTGTCATCTTGGATAAATCACTTAACCCCTCAGCCCTTCCATGAAGTGCTTGATGCTTACTTTGCAAAACATTTGCCCATTTGACTTGCCAGAAGGAGTTTGTTCTTAAATTTTTTTACACCTCTGAAATTATAGGTCTAGATAGAAAGGAAGAAAGAAAAAAGGAAGGGAAGAAAAGAATAACTACTCAGATAATGCTTTTAGGTTTGCAAAATGCTTTTCACGTTATTTTATTTTATTTCCACAATAAGTCTTTGAGATAGGCACTAGTATTGTCCCAGTTTTATGAATGAGGAAATGGAGGAGGATTTAGTGACTTGCTTAGGGTTCACATAGCTAGTAAGTGTCTGAGGAAAAGTTGAATTCAGGTTTATCCTCATTCTACGTCTAATGCCCTAGCCAAAACATCAAAAGAAAGAGAGAAGAAAAGGTGAAAAAGTAAATGATCTGACAACTTGATGAAAGAGATGAACAAGAATTACAGAATTGATTCAAGTGCTCATTTACCCCATGGGCAACCAATTGACAATGTTTGTAACTGCAACTCTGCCTTTTTACTGTCCTTAAATATTTCATATATAGGCTATCAGCAAGTGATGTTAAAGCCCTCAACTCTTCACCCCACCCCCAATAAATTCAATTTAGTCTGCCATAGTGGGTGCTACTGAATGGTTGGTTGGTTTGGGATTTCTTAATCTTTTGTCTTCCATCTTGGAATCACTACTGTGTATGGTTCCAAGGGAGAAGAGTCTTAAGTGATAGACTCACCCAGGGACACACAATTAGGAAGTGTCTGAAGCCATATTTGAACCCAGGACCTCCTGTCCCTAGGTCTGGCTCTTAATCCACAGAGTCACCACCAGACTAAATGGTTTTTGATACCAAGGGATTCTCTTCTATTAATAAAGACCTTGCTAGAGAATTCTCTTCTTCAAACAACTAATTAATAGATTCAAGAGGGTTTTATAGAAATCTTTTTATGACAGGCCCATTATATTTTATTCATAAGACATTAGGAACCTTCAGAATAATTCCCTTTCCTTCTGGGGATTGTTTGTTTTTAGTATTACACAAAGTATACTGTGGCACCGGTATCTGAAGGAATCCTTTGTTGAATCATTAGTCATGTGAATATTGGCTAATATGGTTTTCCTTATATTCTTCTTGTGAAAATGGCATAACCCAGTCAGAGGGACATAGACTGCACAGATATTTGACTTCCTGCAGTACTTTAAAAATGCAAATGAACAAGTGCCAAATCTTATAGACTTAATGGCATCATATATTAGAAGCCTTAGTTAAAGAGATTGAAATAAAGTTAAATTGATAATAGAGTTTAGTCTGCCCTATATCAGTATACCCACAATTTCTGCTATGTGCCTAATTAGTATCCCCCCCCTTATTAAACAAAACTTATTAAACAAACTTAATAAAAAACTTATTAAAAAAAGACTTATTAAACAAACAAAAAACCCTCCTCAAAATAAATTCTCAGATTTTGAGTTATTTAGTATAATTCTTCCTTTCTGGTTCTTATAGCTTATCAAAGTTATAGTAGCACTTCAATGTGCTTTACTCTGGGTTGCTTTTGTTCAATGGAGTGATTTGTCATTTCTTTAGCCAGCTCATTTTACAAATGAGGAACTGAAGCAAACTGGATTAAGTGATTTGCCTAAGGTCACAGAGTCAAGTAAGTGTCAGAGGCCACATTTGAACTCATGAAGATGAGTCTTCCTGATTCCCAGCCCAGTGATCCATCCACTCTGCCACCTAAGCTTCCTAGTACTCTGGGAATAGTTACCAACTCCATTTTCTCAGAGGAAGGATACATTGGAAAGAGCACAAGATTGCAATCAGAGGGTCTCTACTAAACTCTTGGCTTCACCATTTATTATTAATTTGCTATTTGTTTGAACAAATCAAATCATTTAACTTCTCTCAACCTCTGTTTCCTCACCTGTAAAATGAGGAAGTTGGAGCAAGTGGCCTTGAAGGTCCCTTTCCACTCTAAATCTCGGATCTTATGACTAAGTCTGATATATATATATATATATATATATATATATATATATATATATATATATATATATATATATTTTTTTTTTTTTTTTCCCTGATTGAAGTCAAGTAACCCACGGGGTTTGTTGTGATTTGTGTGTGTGTGTGTGTGTGTGTGTGTGTGTGTGTGTGTGTGTGTGTGATTTTCCCTGGCTCTCTCTCTTACTCTATTTTGATTAATCACTGCTTTTTACCTGACATATAAAAGTCTTTTTTTAAAAGTGTGCACAATGCCCTAAACTAAGGCTGGATTTCTTTTCTTTTTTCCTTTTTTTCGTTTCATTTCCTTCCTTCCTTCCTTCCTTCCTTCCTTCCTTCCTTCCTTCCTTCCTTCCTTCCTTCCTTCCTTCCTTCCTTCCTTCCTTCCTTCCTTCCTTCCTTCCTTCCTTCCTTCCTTCCTTCCTTCCTTCCTTCCTTCTTTCCTTCCTTCCTTCCTTCCCTCCCTCCCTCCCTCTATTCGAACGGGGATGATGTTTTCAACCCTGCTAAGGGTTTCTGTTATAGGAGAAGAAACCTTCTAGTGTACCTGCCTCTATTGTGATTGTGTGAGAATCTGCAGAGGAGAGCACATTAACAGAGTGGGTTCATCTTCTTCCCTGCTGTTCCCTATTTGGTCCCTCCTTCTCTGGAGTGTGCCTTTGCTCAGTCGCCCCTTTCAATCTGCAAGCGCCTCCTTTCCGCTTGGCTACCCTCCCCCGCCTTCCCAGCGCGCCTCCGGGAATTGCCCTCTTATTACCACAATTACAATCTGTACACATTTCATTAAACTAATATCGCTTCTCACAGGCTTTCTCCCCAGAACCGCACAGCTGGAGGCCCATTTCTTTTCCTCAGCTTAAACACTTTGACAGGTTAAGAAAGCTATTATGGCTGAATAACAGGTGTTGCAAAACAATGTGCATTTGATGTTTAAATGAGAGAGCCTCTTTATTGACTGGCTTTATTGCGGGGAAGACTCTCCTTTTTCACCATGACTGGATTTTTATTGTTTTTACGGCTTTTTAAAGTGTATTCTGTTGTTTCGGAATAGGTCCGAAGTGACTGTCTGTGGTTATTTGTTATTCTGATGCCATTTTTTAAAAATCCCCGCTACCCCTCCTATTTCCCCCTGTTTGCTTTCCTTTCCAGGTGAAGGATACCAGCATAAATAGACGGGCTTTATTTTGCTTCACTCTCCTAGCAGTGCTAAGCACTTCTTGGTCGTGGACAGCTCCCTGGGGGCCTGTAAGCCATTTTCGACCATTACTTTACTCCTGCTTATTGTTCCTAACCTCACTTCTTTCACCTACGTTCTCTCTGCGGAATGTGTTGGCTTTGAACAGATTAATAATGGAATACAAAGAGAATAATAGCTTGGTATTGTTGGGTTCTTACAAATAATGGACTATCATCCTATTTCTCTTATCTGGGGCTGGGCATAACATACATGTAGAAGGAAGAGTGCATAATGACTTTTTACTTATTTATTCTTCCAAGTTTTTCAGGGTTTCTTTTCTCCATATCACCATGGAATAGCATCCAAAAGTGCCCAGCAGGTTAGAAGTTGCTTTATTATTTCAATAAGGCTACTTTTACTGAAGAGACAGTGAAGTGTTAAAATACAATTTCTCTCAAAGTATGTGCTCAGTGAGAAAGAACATATGATTATGAAAGCATAGAAATAGATGGAAATGAAATGCATTTAAAATATTCACAAATGTATGTTTTCTTTTTATAATGTCTATTGTGTTTTGCATGATAAACATTTAATAAATGCTTGTTTTCATACTTCATTTGAACACCAAACATCTTCTAATTTAGTGGCTAGAATGTAAGGTTAGGATTTTTTAAGGATCAAAGAATTTAGTGTCAGAAGGAAACTTAGACATCATTTTTTCTCATGCATTCGTTTTGCAGATGATGAAACTGGGGCTATGGAAGGTGAAGTGATTGGACCAGAGTCATATAGGGCCAGATTTGGAGCTAAGGTCCTCTGATTTCAATTCCAATACTCTATCCAATATACCAAGCATTTGGGTAGATCACGTGGGGGTAAATGATGGAAATAGGCAAATAAAAGCATTATACTTCCCTTTGCTAAGTATTTTGCTATAGTAACTAAAATAATATCAATATGATTATAATTTCCAGGCTCATTATTAATTATATATATAGCAAAAAGGAACATCTTTCAACATAATATAAGCTGAATATTTTGCTTTATCAAGAAAGATTGAATTTGTAGTGACATCTTAGATTCATTCTTTCAGAAAAAATCCAGGCATTTAACCTGCTCAGAGTTTTATAGTAGCCCTAAAAGATCAATGTATTTAATTTTGGCTCAGAACTCTCTTTTGGTATTTCCCAATGTTAATTGCCAAATAATTAGCAGCTCAGTTTTAGATAACCAAATAACATTATTTTAAAGGAATGTTTACTGCAACTATAGTAAGAATATAGTAAGAATAGACGTTTTAATTATTCCTTTCCACTAGGGAGAAGTATCACCTAAAACACCTCAATACTTGTGGAAAGGGAACTTTGACTTAAAACAATTTCTATACTGTTAATTGCCAAATTCCTTTCCAATTGTATCACAGCTTTATGGATAGGTGAGAGCACATCTCTCTTACAGCCTTAGGTCAAAAAGGTCACTTCAGATTTCATTCCTCATCTTTTCCCTTCTGACAAAATCTACGTGGACTCTGCTTCCAGACTTTTTGTGGCTCAGGTTCCAAACCTTGTTAAACTCCCTTTATCTGCAACAGACTAGAATAACAGCAAAGAGGCAGAAAACAGAGACTGAATTCACAGAGTACATGATGCCCCTAGAGGAGGAAAGTCTTGAGTCCTCTCCTCATCAAGAGGTTTATAGCATTCCTCAAGTGCCACCAGGGAGGAAAAGAACAATAGCCAGATCCATGATTAGAGGGCTTGATTAGAGGTCTTTCGAATTTACCCTAATTCTTGCTCAAAAATCAGTTATAGCCCTTCTCTCCATCTCATGGTTAACTGACCAGAACCAGTTATATAATGCCAGTGCGTGCTTAAAATTGGGGATCAAGAGCATTTCTATAACCCATCCTAAAGCCTTTCTGGAAGCAGGTACCTCAGCTTCTCTGATGTGAGGCCCCTCAGTTAGAAACAAAACATTTTTGTTTGAGTTGCAGGGTAGACTGTTTAAGTACAGGAAAGAAAAGGATTTAGGACAGTGTAATGAGCACACTCCAATTCTTATAATAAATCTTATAAATATAGCATCTTCTAATTTCTACCAGTTTATACTCATTACATGATTTAATTCTGGGCTCATTATAATTTGTGAAATTATTGACATCAAACTGAACATGGACCCTGAAAGAAATGTGGTGCTTTCCTTTGAGTTGACTATCTCCTACAGACAAACAAAAAGCTAATTTTCATGATATAAAAGTTCTTGACCAATCCTATTTTGTTCATACTATTTAACCAGTTTTAACTGGTGATCGCTTGTAACTTGAGATTTCCTTCACAAAAGCATAGTTTTGGAAGAATCTTGAAAACTTAAAAAAATTCCAGATAAACTAGGTAGGCCTAGTAATTTCTCTCCATTTTAATATAGAAACTGTAGCATGGCTAGTCTAACTGGACACTCATTGGTGGTGATAGGAGTTGAGCATGGGAGCAAAGATTGATTCATTTCTGTCTTTGTATCCACAGCACCAAATTATATCCCTATTAAATAATAGGTGCTGAATAGAATAAATCCTTACAGATGAAATGAAATTTACATTTCCTGTAAACTTCCTTGTGTGCATTTAAAAGAGAGTAATATTGGTATTTATCGCTTAGATAACAATGTCTTCACAAAAATGGACTTATCCTTGATTCTTATTCTGACTTGAAATGAAGAAACACATTTAGCTTAGTAGGTTTGTTTTATATGGAAAGGAAACACATCCCTTTTTCCTTTGGTGAATAGTTCAAGAAAATACAAACATAAAAGAATTGCTACAATAATCTCATGTGATACAAAATGAAAGGATTCCCATTGTTATAGGTATAAAGGAGGAGGGTGCATGGTATTTTGACTTCTGAGTACTCAACAGAAATTGAAATATTAGGTGCCCAGTTCTTCTAGAAAATATTATACTTTCAATGTGAGTTAACTGCTATACTAAGAAAACTTGGATTTTCTAGTTTATCCCTTATAGCTAGAGAAGTTAATTATAAGAGTTAGCTTGACATGGCTAATACTTTATCAGCTTTAAATAATAATTATTTTAAAGTTTCAACTGTCTAAGGTGTGTGTGTGTGTGTGTGTGTGTGTGTGTGTCTGTGTGTTAGAGTCAGATGAGGAGAGAGACAGAATCACATAGAGAGGAATCAGAGGAAGAAGTAGAAGGTGAGAAAGAAAGAATGAAGGGCCAGGGAAGGAGAAGAAGAGAGTGGGAGTAAAGGAAAGAAGAAAGAAGAAGGAAATGGAAACAAAAAGGGAGGAGAGGGAGAGGAGACAGGAGGAGAGGGAAAGAAAGGAGGAGGAAAATTGATGGGAGAGGAAGAAACAGAAGAAAACTAGAAAACCTAGGTGAAGTGTTAACTCTCTTCTTTGTCTTCTTTATTATTATTATATTTATCCTTTAAAATATGACTTTCTTTGAATGGATTCACTGATTTGGCCAATTGAAAGTAATGTAATCAGTTGTCCATCACAGCCATGTCAATAGGTTTTTATCTATGCTGTATTTCTGTTGTCTTAGAAATTTATCTTCTTGAAAGCAGTCATGCTTTTGAAAGCAACAGAGCTTAGAAATAGTGGTTATTATCTTTCCTTCATTTACATTTCTATACAATTTCACCCCAACTTTCTTCCCTCCCCACATGTCCCCCTCCACTCCAGTTATCTCATCAGAAGTCTTATCTGCACAAGGGAAGCCTGCTGTGAGAAGATGAACTGGGTACAAACCATAAGCTCCCATATGTTTGCTGCCTTAATCAAGCTTGTTCCTTAAGTCAGCAGCAGATGGGGGAACCCAGTTACAATAGCTACTTCTTTTCTCTTTGCTCTGGTATTTCCAAGAATGACCACAACATTAGGTTTGGAAAACATTAGGATCCTAAAACACAGCATGATCTCTATAGGGGGTGCCATTCTTTTTGCTGGAGGGATGAGGGCAAAATGAGAAAGAGAAAGCTACCCAGGAACAGCAAAAAAAGCAAAACAGAAAGCACTAGTATGCTATTTTACTGAGCTACTGGTATACTAAATGTTACTAGAGTTCCACTTTGGTGTCTGGTGTCTAGAAGTAACAAGAGAATTACACATAGACTCAGTTGGTTGTGGATTATGAGACCCTTAAAAAGTTTTTTTTTAATTCCAACTAATTCAATAAACAAATTATAATATGGGCAAATGGTAACTCCTCTTATTAGATATTTCTGGAAATTAAAGCTAGGTGGAAAAGGAAAATGCTGGGAATAGAAATCTAAAATATTCGTTTAGTAATGAACTTACTTTCTTGGTCACTAAATAAGAGACCTATTTATAAAATGTCCAAACACATATTATACTTCTTACAAATACATTATGTTAATTTATCATCTTTTCCTTTTAATAAACTTTCTTATTGAAATGTTTTTTTTTTAATTTTCTCAGTCAAATCCATTTAGAATTTGTCTTTACTGGCTGTAAAATATTAACACTTTATAATATTACTTATGTAAAAGATCTTTTCCCCTAAAGATTCAAATCACTATAATCACAAAGATCTATAATTCTGTTACTTTCTTATTTGCTTGATAAAGTGAGAAACAAAACTTTAAGTGTAGAGTGCTCATACTATTAACTGTAGTCAGAATTAGTGTTTCAGAACTTATGATTAAATTTTAGATCTCTCCTGACTCCTGTATTTTAACCATACTAAAATATTTGATGTTAGTGTTGATATATAAGTTGCATGCATGCATATATATAGATATAGATATAGATATAGATTGATATCTATAGGCAAAACTTTTAAAGAAGAGTATTCTGAATGCACTCTCCCAGAGTAAAAATGATTGCATGGTCCTCTCAGAAGAGGTTGGAGAGAGATTTTTCTCTTATGCTATATACTTAAGTCCCCATTACTTTATATTTCCAACCCTGTTAAATGTCAATAATTAGTACCCTAGTTTTATTTAAAGAGTTGGCATCAATTAGTTTTAAAAATCTTATTTTGTATATATATATATATATATATATATATATATATATATATATATATATATATATATATATAAGATATAGGGAAAAAAGTTACAAACTGTCCTTCCCAACAAACTTTAATTTGGTAGCTGCTCTGCCTTATACCATTGCACAGTGGGCTCAGATTTAACAGACTCCACACAGCTTCATACCACCATATTCATTTTCAGATATGACATGGCTGATAGATGAGTGAATATGCATCTCTGATACTGCTGGACTGGGTCAGGCACATAACTTTGGTCCTTGTTCCTCACTGTCTAGCTTCTGGCAAATCCTAGAATGGACTTTAGCTCCCAGACTTCATGGGGTTTGTTCTCTTGACCTTTCCAGGATCATAAGATTATAGTTATTTCTAATCTCATTCATCTAAAATGAGAATGAATAACTTCATTTAGTCCAGAAGATATAGGTCTGCATTAATGCACTGCATGTTGACTTAGGATGCAGAAGACCTGAGGATTTTAGCATTGTGAATTCAGCCAGACAGAAGAAGCTCAGACCAACACTTTTTTTTTTCCAAAACCTCCCCAGATATGGTTCAGCAGTCTTTAAACAGACAGTTAATCATATATTTTACACACACACACATATATATATGTGTATGTGTGTGCCTGTGTGTGCATGTGTGTGTTTATGTAGTTACAGAATATTTATGCATGTTTCAAATTAGAGAATTGAATTTTAGTACATGTCATCAATGCTTTTCATGAAACAAGCTCTCCAACCTCTTCCTTATGGGAAATTACATACTCCTATTTTATTGAAACTATTTATTGTGTTGATTTTAAATTTATTGTTGATTCTTTTGGGTTGTCTAAATACATAATGCTGCCCAATTGCACAAGTTTTACTATTTGTAAAAATGCCGATTCAATTTTATATTTTTAATTAATGAAATATTTTATTTTTAATTTAAATTAATTTATTCAGTCAATTTGTAATATTATTTCTTGGTTACAAGAATCCTATTCTTTCCCTCCCTCCCCTCTCCCTCCCCTTCCTGCAGCTGACATGCAATTTCACTGGGTATTACTTGTTTTCTTGATCAGAACCTATTTCCATGATGTTGTTTGCACTGGGATGTTCATTTAGAGTCTACATCACCAACATATCCCTTCAACCCAGGTAATCAAGCAGTTGTTTTTCTTTGGTGTTTCTACTCCCACAGTTTTCCTCTGAATGTGGATAGTGTTTTTTCTCATAGATTCCTCCAAGTTGTTCAGGATCACTACATTGCCACTAATGGAGAAGTCCATTACATTCGATTGTACCACAGTGTATCAGTCTCTGTGTACATTGTTCTCCTGGTTCTGCTCCTTTCCCTCTGCATCAATTCCTGGAGGTCATTCCAGTTCCCATGGAATTCCTCCAGTTTATTATTCCTTTGAGTACAATGGTATTCCATCACCAATAGATACCACATTTGTTCAGCAATTCCCCAATTGAAAGGCATCCCCTCATTTTTCAGTTGTTTGCCACCACACACACACACACAAAAACAGCTATGAATATTCTTCTACAAGTCTTTTTCCTTATTATCTTTTTGGGGGTGATTCTATTTTAAAATGAATTCTTCTTCCTATTGTGAAATCCTTGTGAAGCTAAATCATGTTTTTGCCCTTCTTTTTGTTGAGAACACTTTGCACAGCATCTGGCATATAATAAGAATTTGATAAGTTAGTTGGTGGACTTCTCAATATCCTTTAATCATTTTTCTTCTATGTTGATCCCCTAAGCCTGTGTCCCCTAAGACTCTGTTGTGGGCTCACTTCTTTTCTTACTATACATCTCACTTGGTGATCTCAATATCTCATGAGTTCAATTTTCATCTTTATTCAGGTAATTATTGTATATTACCTCTTTGTCTTCTGAGCTCCAGTCACCCATTGCCTGCTGAGCATCTTCAAATGAGTGCCTCGTGGACATATCAAAGTTAATATATCAAAAATGAAACATATCATCTATTCCTGACCCCTATCTGTAAGTATCTTATATGTACTTGTGAAAACTATATCTCCCTAACTCTAAAATAAAATTTCTACTCTCAGTATTAAATGCTCACTTTCACAATTGTTTATAGTCATTATATTTACTATATAATTGATATGTCTACCTGATTTGTTTTGTCTAGTAACTACTTAAGTGTTGTGGTATAGCAATATCAGAGACCAAGTCTAATTTAAACCTTTTAATCTAATGTGCCTGACATATAATAGGCACTTTTTGGATTGCTTTGAATGATCAGAAATATTTTCCACCCTTTTCTTTGGACTGTCTTTTTCTTTTTCTGGTATTTTACAACTATCTCAAATAATACTGGCAAAAGTGAACAGTCTTTCTTTACCCTTGATTTTAGTTAGAAAGTGTCTCACATTTCTTCATTGTATTTAATGTTTAATGGTAGCTCTTAGTTATAAATAATTATCTTTTATCAATTTGATTTTATTAATTAATTAATTTATCAAAATATAATTTATTAATTTAATTTTATCAATTTGAATTTTATCAATTCAAATAATTTTATCAATTTGAATTTTATCAATTCAAATAATTACATTTCTATTTTATCAAATTCCTTCTTTGGATCTATAAATTTAGTCTTGATTTAATTCCACTCTTCATATCTGATTTATTATGATTAATGTTGTGGGGTGTATGGGGTGCTCAGGGAGGGGTAGTATCTCTGGTATGGAGGGCTTGTCGTGCCCTTCTAGGGCAGCCCTCCAGCTTCTGACCCCCACCTGACCCTCAGCTCTCACTTGTGGCTCTTGTAGCTGCTAGCATGCGGCAGTGGCCATACCCCCAGCAACAGCTTCAATAGGCCAGCTAAACCTTGTGAGGGTAGCCATTGGCTTGTAGACCCCTGGTGAACCAGGGCTTTGCTCACCCAGCATGTGAAGACTGCTTTGGCTGAACAGGCATAAGAAACCAACAAGAAGTTCAACGGCTGAGATGGCGATGCAGCAAGGCACTGTGGAGTGCGTAGGGGGTCTTGGAGCACAAAGGACAACATGGCCATCCAATGCAGCTGAGGAAGTCTCCAGGTATAATGACTTTTCGTGCCACTGGACCCAGGCTTCCAATGCCGAGAGAGTGGGACTGTCTCTGTGCATTGACTTTTCCACTTAAATCTTCTTCATGCACAAGTGTCTTTGTGCACACTCATCTATCATAGATGAAAATGCACAAAGACAATCGTCATCCTCGGTTACTGAGAGGCTACTTCTAATGTTGTCCAAATATTGAAATGTATTTATAATTCTGGCATAATCCTATTTCTTAATTTTAAATATTTTGCTCTGTTATGCTATGAATTATAATATTCAGTTACATTGGCCTATACTTTTTATTTTCTGTCTAGTTTTTCCTAGATTTGGAAATCAAAAACATACTTACCTCACAGAAAAAAATAGTTTTCCTATCTTTTTTGAAAACATTTTATATTATAAAGATTGAATTATTCAATTTTACTTGTGTGTGTTTCTGGCCAATATACCATTTTTAAAATAACAGGTTCTTTGTTTTTTTGAAACTCTTAACTTCTCTCTTGGTGTCAATGCCAAATATCAATTCCACAGCAAAAGATCATTAAGGGCTAAGCAATTGAAGTGAAGTGATTTATCCAGTGCCATACAACTTGAAAGTCTCTGAGGTCAGATTTGAACCCCAGATTGCTCATCTTTAGGACTCGATCAAATAATAATAATAAAGTTATTTTTAGCTTTTTCTTTCAAGACTTTTATTTAGATATATATATACATATAAACATACATACATACATATACATATATGTATATATATATTTATATGGAGAGAGTTACTTAATTACACATTGTTGGAATGTTGCTGAGGAAGAATCTTGCTCTAAATTCAAACATTTTAAAGAAATGTTACAGGCACAATTATGTAGCAACTGATATATCTACCCAATTTGTCTTTTGCAACAACAACTTAAATTTTGGAGTATAGTAATATCAACTTTCCCCCTAATTTCCTACAACAGAAAAACATATCTCCCATTTCTGTGCCTTTGTTCTCCATTGAATTGTGAACTCTATGAGGGCAGGGATTATCCCCCTTCTTTCTATTCCAAAGAATTAGAACAGTGCCTGGCACATACTAAGAATGTAATAAATGCTTTTGGACTAAATAGAATAACTCATTTATTTAAAAGATGAAAAGATGATGATGATCATATTTATTATACTTAAAGGTTTGCAAAATGCTTCAAATGCACAATCTCAGATTTGACAATGAATTTGTTACAGCATTTTGGATTTTTAGTTTTCAATTTCCCATCATTGTTAATCACTTTTACAATAAAATTAATTAAATTTTTATTTAGAACACTTTTGCAGTGTGATAATTTGAAATTGCTACTATCTCCTAAAATACTTCAAGAATTTATTAAATCAATGATGCTCAGGATTCACTGGTCCCAAAACATTACAGAAAAGAAACAAAAAAAATTGTTCCTCAATTGAAATTTGCTTGATAATCATTAAGTTTATTGCTAGATTTGATTCTGAGAGTATCCAGAGATACAGAAATAGTTTAGGCTAAAAGTACTTCTAACCACAATAACATTTGTGCACATTTCATGTTTCAAAGCAATGGAAAGAACCAGACTCTGTGCCGTTTTATCATTGCTGTGATATGTATTGCTCCTGATGGCAAATTGCACATGATAGATTTGTCAGGAAATTAAAACACCCAGGGGTAGATATAAAAAAGCTATCTGAAGTATCTCCCATCCAGGGGGAATATTGACATCAGAGAAAGGAAAACTTGCAATGATATATAATTTTAATTGGACTCTGTCATGACAGACTGACCAGTTGTCAATAATAATCCTGGGGAAAATAATATGAAGAAAAGGAGTAAGGATCACTATACATCCTCTCAGGTGGCTGGGAGCAGTGTAATTTGTTTAAAATGCCCTTTGTCCCAGGAACTCATTAAAAAAATCTTCAGCAGAGTCCATAGAGGAAGGGTTCTTATGCTGTTCTAATGAGGAACCTGTGGAAGGAATAGGATATCTTATGACCAGCAGAAAAAATCATCAGTATGGGTTCAATAAGAAGCACTATACATCCTTCCTATTCTTACATTCAGTTTTTGATTAATGTTTTCATTATTACAAGTTTAATAGTAATAAACACAGATAAAAGAACAAAGGAGTACATAACAAAGAAGAGAATATTTCATTAAAAAACAAATATTTAATAGCATAGAATGAGTCATTCACAAATCCAACCTCCTCAACAGTAAACAAATAAGAAATATTTTGGTTCTTTTTCCTTTTTCTAAGTTGGTTTGAGGCTCTAATACCTTTGCTTTTATTTTACTTTTTTTATGAATAGTTCAATCAGTGTATACATACTTTCATTCTGCTAATCTCACTGTGCTTAATTTCTTATAGGTATTGCCATATTTTCTTTTATTATCATTTTTCATTAAAAACTCATGCATTCATATTATCATAGCACAATTTATAAAAGATTATTTCAAGCCTGTGTCATAAATAAAAACATAGAAAAAGAAGATTGTGTATCTATGAATAGTATTATATTTTAGGTTCCTTTTCCACATTTTTATTATATTTTTAAGATTGAAATTCTTATACAGAAATAATTTGATCAAAAGACATGATTATGTTTGATTTCTTATTCGTATTTTCATTATTAGTCTATATTTTATATACTATAGTCTATAATAATTTAGTATTAATTTAGATTACTATCAAATTGTTCTCCAAATTATTGGCATCAATATGCTGTTTCAACAAAAACACAGAATGCCCTAGTTTCTGCAGTCCTATAAAACTACATTTCATTATTTTTTTCTTGTTTTAGATGAAACTTACGGTTGTCTTGATTTGCCTTTTTCTGATTATTGGCAAAATGAATAATTTCATTTTCTTATCAGTTTCCTAAAAGTAACAAAGAAATATCATGATTAACTATTGTGTCTACTATTCCATCTCTATAGATATATTTATGAAAATATACTATGTATATATAGCAAACATACTTGATAAAAATATGGAAAAAGGAACAGGTAGTTTTAGGAAATAACATTCTATAGTAGATCACAACTTTAATTAAATAAGAGGCATAGAAAAAAGAAGTTCCCACTTGTTTGTTGAAAATAATAAAGTTTTTAGCTTGGTAGGACCAGGACACCCACCTAAAGGTTGATTATTACAAAAGTATTAGGTTTTGTTGGTATGGGGAATGTCTAGTGAAGACATTGGTTATCTTGGTATGAATGGGTTTCATTCTGCATTACCAAACTAAGTCATTGTCACAAAGTTCACAAATCCATCTGTATCAAAATATTAATGAAAAATGTAATTCTGCCTTATCATCTCTACACATCCTTTGAACAACACTTAATAGGAAGCATGGATTAGTTTTATCGATATGTAAGTTTTTTAATTGATCAATAAATGTCTTAATAATTTATTGAGTTACTACTATGTGGAAGACACTGTCAAGCTTTTATCTGATATACTTATTACTCATTTTGCCATAGTAAAATTTGAATTTTAAAGATATTTCTTCATCTTTATGTAAAATTATTAATTTTTTTCTAAATAATTGTTCCTATATATTTGATTTGAAAATATAGACCATTTCAGGATTTACTAAAATATATTTGCTATTTCTTAGATATTACACTTATCCTTGTTGAATTCTTGATTCACTTTATTGTTTCTCTTAAATGTCTATCATATCACCCTTCTGGATGCCCAAAATTCCAGTGCCAGTGTGGGTTTTAGGGGACTAAATGGGTGGAGAGAGAGAGCGAGAGAGAGAGAAACACAAAAAATGCAAAGAAACACAAAGAAATAAAAATGATGTATTTATGTATATATGCATAGGCTTTCCAAGTAATTGGCTATTATAATATAGGACATAAATATTCTTCACTAGTTTCTTCTGGTGTTGATGGTTATATAGTTGTAGTCAATGAATACTATATTCTCTAAAGAGATGAAATTAGGTATCAGGGAAAGGACAATGGCTAAGAGCATGGTAGACATTTATAAGAATTTAAATTTAGGTTTTATGCTAAATATGAGCATTCTAAGCAATATTGTGGTCCCCTATTTAAAAAAATATTATAGCTTAAGTCAAAATGATTTTAGCAGCTTCATTTATAAAAAGGTATAATGAGTGCAAGTGGAAAAATGTAGATAAAGAGACAGATTCTAATAAGACTACCAGCCCTTCTCCTGAGAAGGCAGGTTCAGCGCCAGCAGGGCTTCCCAAAGTGGGAATCCCATGTGGATTTTCCCAGTAATCCTCAGCCAGAAGTCCAAGCAGTGTCTTCAGCCAGGGTTCCACCAATGAAGTCTCCTTCAAAGCCAAGGCAGGAATCCCTGGAACCAATCTCTCCAGAAGCCAGGAAAGGAAGGCCAGCTACTCACCCAGCAAGCCAAAACAGGATCCAGGGAAAGAGTCTCCTCCTTCAGTCCAGCTCACCAACTCAGAGAGCCTAAATACAAACTCCAAAGGAAAAGAAGTTCAAAGGAGAAGCCCCTTGGATAGGAAGTTTAGGACTTTTTATGGTCCTTTTTTCCACGTCACTTCCTGTCCCTCCCTCACTTCACAGGAACCAATCTCAGTCTTTCAATTTGCCTAGCACTGTCCATGGATGAGGCAGTGGCCTCCGGAGTTGTCACCCACTCTAGCAAGTGACTTGTGAACTCTCATACTTAGTTACTGGTAAGGTACTCATTTGGGGTACTTAAGTTTTTGATTGATTAACTTAAATGTTGTTGAATGATAGACAAAGAGAGTTTGATTTACTCTTCACACATGGCTAGGCTAAAATATATTACAAAGAATTACAAAAAGGAAGTAATGTAAGGAAAAACATCAAAGAAGAAGAAAATAATTTGGCCATATGATGAATATGTAAGGGATTGATAAATGAACTGTTTATATGTTCCCCTGATATTCTTTCAATGGCAAAAGAAAAGGAGAATATCTCCAAGCACATTGGGTGAACCTCTTCTGATAAACTTATGGGAGGAAATGAAAATGAATTGCATAATTTGGGGATGTATGATTGGTTATTTTCCCTTTGTTGATGTGTAATATATCTTGTCTATATGTTGTTTGTACATAGTTGTTTGCATCTTATTCCTCTGCTTAGACATTGAGCACCTAGAGGGTAGTGATTGTCATTTGCTTTTCTCTGTATCACTAGTGCTTAGCACAGTGCCTTCAACATAATAATGTTTAATAAATGATAATTATATGACTGATCATTGGAGATCACATTTCTCATTATCATGGAGAAATCTGAGTATTGAGGAATATTTTTTGATGAGATTATTCCTTCTTTTCATAGTTCAGAAAAAAGATATTCCTTTTATTCAGTTTTTTAAAGAGGATTATCCCATTTTCATTTTAAATAATTATTGGGTTTGTATTTCCTTCAGTGATTCTACTTAAATGGAATAAAGGTTGTCTTATTCATATTATTCTTTATATTAACCTACACCTAGGAAAATTACTTATTAAATTCCTCTATTTTATTTTGTTGTTTAATCAAATAACAGAAATGAAAGTAAGTCATGGAAAGATTCTCTTCTCTTTTCCAACCCCTGCTCCTAATTTTCTGGGATATCATAATCAAAATGTTTTGATTTGTATAGATCTTGTGAAATGTCAGCAATACTGAGATAGCTGCATTGTGATCTCTCTTTCATATCTGTTATATTTTCATGCATGGCTCCTTATCACCCCATGGACCAGAGCGTGTTAATACTATTCATGGATTGTTCTTTGCAAAGACACTTGAGTGGTTTGCCCTTTCCTTCTCTATTATATTATCTCAATAACTCTGTAATATCAATAAAGGTGCCTTTAACTTCAAATTTATTTTGCTTTATTAATTCTTGCTGTCTCATGTGATCATTAGCTTCTCCTTGCCCAATTCTAATCTTTAAAGACTGATTTTCAGCTATGATCTTTTGATTTTTCCTTTTTGCTTTGGCCTATCCTGCTTTTTGTGTCTTCTAGCAGGTGAATTCTGATCTCTAATTTGCTTGTTACTTTTGTCATTTAAGCTGTTATTTTCTTTTTCTATTACTTTCATTTCTTTCCCCATTTTCCTTACAATTTCTCTTCTATCTTTCTTACTTGAACCCCTTTTTGAGTTCCTTGAAAGCTTGTAACCAATTTATACTTTTTTGGGCAATTTTTGATGTGTTTGTTTTTCACTCTCTGCTACTGCTTCTGTATTTTTCTCTTTTTCTCCATAGAAATTATCTAGGGTTAAGAACTTTTTTTTCTGTTGTTTATTCCTTTTGCTACTGCAGGACTGGGGTTCCTGCATGTTGTGGTTATTGCTTTATTAGCTTCTGTCTCACAGGGCTTTGCCTTGGTACTATCTTCCCTTCTCTCTCAGAAGCCTGAGTGAGGGCGGTTATATCTATGATGTTCTTTGTGTAGTGCAGGCTTTAAAGAAGTTTACCCTAAGGCTATCTTACCAGCCCCTGCTGCCTTGGCTGTGGCTAGCTGTATTTCTGCCCAAACTCCACACTCTGATGCTCAACCTCTGTGCTCTTCAGACTCAAGTCTTGCGGCCAAGACCTTGAATTGCCCTCAGGGGTAAGTCTGTGGTGCTTTCAGCCAGCCCCTGAGAATTTAGAGATTGCCTCAGTCCTTGCTCTAACTCTGTAGCAGAAGGTTGTATGGGGTAGGGGTGATCAGCTTGTACTTTGGTTAGTGCAGTTTTGCCCCCTTGTAGTATGAGAATCCATAAAGACTTCTGACCTTTATTGCTGAATCCAGTGAGAGAGCCTCTTTACTTGTCTGGTTTTGATTTCTGTCCTTTTGAGACTCTTTGGAATGATTGGTTGGAAGGAGATTCAGAAGGCTACTACTACTACACCGCCATCTTGGCTCTGCCTATCTAACTTCAACTTTAAATTAATCATAAAAGGAGTTTTACTTTGGAATAATTTTTTTTTCTCCCTCTTCCCCTTCCTTACCTTCTCACACTTCTTTCTTTTCTCCTCATGTCTCTGAAATACCCTTCTGAAACATTTAATGTTGTCGACAATGACAATGTGATACTCTGAATATTCACACATTACTAGCCACTGGCTTATATTGGTGTAAAAATGCTTATTTAATTGAATTGGGAATTGAAAGTTGTTTTAAGTACTTATATTTTGGACTGAGAGTCTTAGCTGTTGAAATCATTCTTTCCAGTTAATAAATCTTTCTGAAACTTTCAAAGTTTGATTGCTTTTCAAATATTCATTTCTTGCTAGTATAGTGCTTTTCATAAATTTTGTCCTCAATAAATCCTTCTTAAATTGCATTAAAAGAAACTGAATACTGAATTTTATTCATAATTAATTCAGCGCTTATGACCAATTTCCTTAATTTTAGATACATTTAATTTCACTTTTTCTGATTGTCCTTTGCTTTCCCTCAAAGTGAAATGTGTGGTGATTTTGATTGATGTACATATATAGGTACTTTTTTTCTGAAAACTTTGAAATTTTCCCTAATTTTTTAATATTAGTATTTATCAACATACACTGTATTCTTTCTAAATGTTTATTACAGATGATTTTTACCAATCATGGAAAGATGTACAAGTCTATTAACAGTATCAACTGCTGATCCAAAGAGTTAGATAATGTTTTGGGCATAGTTCAAAATAAATCTTTAGAATGGCTATTTTCTAACCAGCAAGAAATCATCTTAGTAATATCAGCTTTATATCAATATAGTTTGAAATCTAGTGCTGCTAGTTGTTCTTTTTTTAATTTTTTTTCATTATTTCTCTTACTCATTCATTGTTAACTTTTTATATTCTAAGATATCCTGATTATAGTTCTTTTTTACTTGAGTACTTTCTGGCTATGTCTTTGGCACAGAAGTTCTGGATTTTGACTATGATGTTCTTGATACATTTTGGGGTTTCTTTAAGAAGATGACCAGGACATTCTTTTTGCTTTCACTTTCCCCTATGGTTATGATAGATCTAGACAGTGTCTTTCCTCCCAGGGGGTCTAAAGTTCTAATATCCAGGCTCTTTTTCTGTTCATGGCTTTGGAATAATTCGATGACTTTTAGATTATTTCTTTCTTTAATCTATTTTAGGTCTGTTTTATTTAATGTATGAGATATCTTGCAATTTCTCTTGGGAATATACATTTTTGTGTCATTGAGTCATTAACTTTTTTTTCCATAACAATTTTCAAGAAGTCTGTTGCTTGAGTAAAGTCTTGGAACTTTTGTGCTAAGCTATTAATTTTCTAAGTCTTTTTTTTCAAAGCTCTTATTCCTTT